>NW_027507758.1:279769668-279804668 GCF_037356315.1 Lithobates pipiens
AGTATTTTGAATATAAATGAGTTTGAGGTTGGGTAAATGGCATTTGTGAGAATAGACTTTAAATTCCCAGCTTGTAAATACTTCTTTTCTTGAATAATGTTCACACATAGTAACAAGACCAACTGAATCAAATAAGGCTGCATGTGCTCACAGATAATGAGTCGCACAAAGCAAAAGGCTCTTTAGGGGGATAAAAAGTACAGAGCCTAAACAAAGCAAACTTCTTTGCTTTTCTTTACTCTTTTTGTCTCTCTTTAATATATATCCCTCTTCATAATACTAATTGCTGCAGCAGAAATGTTTCTATCTTCTGACCAAGTAACTAAGGTACAAGTAAAGATCCTTTGTCTGTGTTTCTTGTTTTTTGTTTTTGTTTTGTTTTAACAGGATACAATGTGCATGGATGCCAAATTATGTCACTTATTTAAGGTGGAAATCCACCCTAACACTTAAATTTTCACCCTGCAATCATTGTGAGCCAAGTTCAGCCTTATGTCTCAAAATGAAGAACACAGTTTTTCTACCTTTTATTTTGCGGTATTCAGTCCCGTCACATGACTTCAAATCTACTTCATTCTGACAAAAATCAGCCAGTGGATGTGATTACTGAAAGCTAGTAACATCACTTCCTGGGAGAGACACTGTTCCTTTGTAGCCAGTGGTTATATACGAGGTGGGAGGAGTTGATCATAGGCTCCTGTCCAGTGTTGTCTGGTACATCCTAATTCATGACAAAACGAAGAAATAAAAAGCCCCATCCACACAGGAGGGGGGATGGGAGGCGGACATATACAGTATTGCTGTGAACAGGTGAAGGGAGCTGGATGGTTGGGGGGGGGGGGGGGGGGTGTGGTAGAGAGACTGTCAGTGTAGCTGGAAGTGCTTTGGGGTCTCCGCTCAGTCTACAATGATCATAGTACAGGCAACCACACTAAGGCTCTGTTTCCACTAGTGTGACTTGTCATGCGACTTTGGACACAGTCACATGGCAAGTCACAGCCCATAGATTTCAATGGCACCCGTTCCCATCTATGCAACTTTAGAAATCGGCAACTTTGAAAAGATGCCTGCACTACGTTGATGCGACTTTCATCCACGGAGTGTAAAGTTGGATCAGAGCTGCACTTAAAGTCGCACTCTAAATCGTGCAACTTTGTGGTTGCAATAGTGTAAACGTAGACTAAGGTTCCACTAGTATGAATTGTCATGTGACTTTGGACACAGTCACATGACAAGTCACAGCCCATTGATTTTAATGGCACTTTTTCCCATCTATGCAACTTTGAAAAGGTACCTGCAATACTTTTTATGCGACTTTGATTCAGAGAGTGTATAGTTGGATCAAAGCTGCGCTCAGTCGCATCCAAGTTGCACTCTAAATCGTGCAACTTTGTGGACGCAATAGTGGAAACGTAGACTAAGGCTCCGTATCCGCTAGTATGAATTGTCATAGTTGAAACGTGGCATCATGCGACTGTTTTCTATATTCACATGACAAGTCACAGCACATTGATTGTAATGGTACACGTTCCCATCTATGTGACTGTGAAAAGGTACCTGCAATGCCTTGATGTGACTTTTATCCAGAGAGTGTAAAGTTGAATCAAAGCTGCACTCAAAGTTGCACTTTAAATCGTGCAACTTTGGGGTTGCAATAGTGGAAACTTAGATTAAGGCTCAATTTCCACTAGTATGACTTGTCATGCGACTTTGGACACAAGGTCGCATGACAAGTCACAGCCCATTGATTTCAATGGCACCCGTTCCCATCTATGTGACTTTTAAAATCAGCAACTTTGAACAAGTACCTGCAATGCTTTGATGCGACTTTTAGCCAGAAAGTGTAAAGTTGCATCAGTCACACTCTAGCCTTAGGCTACGTTTCCACTAGTGCGAATCCAAACCTGTGATTTAGAGTGCAACTTTGAGTGCAGCTTTGATCCAACTTTACATTCTGGCTCAAAGTTGCATCAAAAGTCGCATTAAAGTAGTGCAGACACATTTTCAAAGTCACATAGATGGGAACGTTTGCCATTGAAATCAATGGACTGTATCTTGTCATGCGACTGTGCAAAGTCGCACTGGTGGAAACTTAGCCTTGAACTCATTACTCATGTGCAGCTCCTTCAGCTGTGCATGTGCCACACCATACACGGAGTGCCATCACAATGCCACGGCCAGTATCCACACCACGCACACAGTGCCCACACCACACCCCCAGTGCCATGCAGAAACAACCACGTGGTTGTACGCTGTAGAAAATCTGCACCATGTTGCATTGTAATCTATATTACAGTTTCTAACAAACAGTACATACTTCCAAAGCATGTCCTCCCCCTCTCTCTCATGAGAAACTAATATCCAAAACAAGACTATGAAGAAAGGAGGAGATCTGAGAAGGCGAGGAGAGATGTGGGTGTGGCTGGTCTAGGCATGTCTGTCTAAAAAGGATAGGAGGGAGGGGCGTGTATCAGAGAAGGACAACGTTTTCAGGAAGTGAGAGGCCCCCATGCAGAATTCAGAAATAAGGAAGTAAGGTTGTCCCTGAAGAACAGGAAGAAGCTGATTGTCTGGCTTTGGTTAGACTTTCTAAGTGACACAATCGGCTATACAGAAAATGAATAATGTCAAAGATGAAGATATTTTACATATAATTAATAGAAAATTTTTAATTTTTGACTGGACTTCCACTTTAAGCTTTGCATATATTTTTTTATAACATTTCTTTACACCTGTGTGCATAAAATGCACGTGTTCTGCAAATTCGCATAGTTTTCCAAATTGACATGAACAGTTTCCATGGTGATTGTGAAGGTCATTCAAATGAAGTCTGACTTCTAAATTCTGTATACTAAATGTTGGTGCAATTAAGTATTATTCTACTACCTGAATGCTTCATTTTACCTCCACTCATTCAAAGTTAGCCTACCCACATATGTCTATACACAGCAACTGACATGCACCACTGTGTAGGTGGAATAAAACACATTTTACGCGTACCCTGGAGTGGGTATTATAAGTAAAAGGCAGGATCTGCATTCACATGGCTCTTTTACAGCTAATCCCAAATAGTGGGTGGATATATATTAAGAACCACACAGAGGGGAACATTCATTTTTAAATCTAGTGGTTTGCAGATATGTGACACAATCTTAAATGAAACCTGTACTGAGCTATAGGAAGACTGCTATTGCTGACTTTCTCTTTAGAAAATGGTAGTTGCTTGTCCATCACCCTTAATCAGTCGTTTCAGAACTTTGAGTTGCTCACCCAAAACAAATTTGTAGGGACAATTTTTTAGTTCATACTAACTTTCAGGTATTACATGCTTGTCAGGCAGCTACCACTTTTAGGACTTCAACAATGGTGTTTCTGTCAGCATGTTTTCTGCAACTTACTGTAGTAATTGTTCTGCAGCAGAAAACTTTCCTATTGTGTACCACTAATAGGAACATTGATAATTATCTTGGATTATTTTTATCTAAATTATTATTGCTTGTGTTTAACCGCTTGCCGACCGGCTCCCACCTAAATACGACGCCAGAAGGGCACATACAGGCAGATTAACATACCTGTACGTTGCCCTTTAAGAAGTGGTTTGCGGACGCGCCCCACAAGCTCCGTGAGTTTGATTGCGGGTCCCGCGGGCTCGATGTCCCTGGGGATACCCGTGATTGTCTCACGGAGAGGATGAGCAGGGAAATGCTGATGTAAACAAGCATTTCCCCGTTCTGCCTAGTGACAGGACACTGATCACAGCTTCCTGTCATCGGGAGCAGTGATCAGTGTCATGTCACACATGGCTCCTCCCCCCTGCAGTAATATAGTATTGTGTGGGTATCTAATTACTAGTTATTAAGTAATCTTCCGCAGCAACCCAATTCTTCCAGAGAGATGCACTTTATTTACTTCCAACACAGAACAGAGTCTTGTAACAGATGACAAAATCCAACAGAATATATATGACAACGAATACCAGCCTTCAGAATCCCATGTCTCCTAGACCTGTGCCTTCATAATCACACACTGAGACAAGACTGAACACCATGTTGTATCCCCAACACACTGGAATGGCTGAGCAATTTGATTGGCCCTTTCCATTAAATGCTTTGATCTCCATGTGTCTTTCAGAGTGACAGAAGATGACCCCTAACCATGAACAGCTGTAGTCGTTAATATGCAAGAATGCAAATTAGGGCATTTTATATCAACAAGTTTCCTTTTAATATGTGCAATTGGTTTAGCAGATACCACCTTAACACCCTTTTGATCAACAAGTCCCTTTTGATATGTGTAATTGAGTTGGCGCGGACCGGTCACTCATAGTCAACTGAAATCTGGCCTGGACAATCTTGTACTGTGTGTGTGTGTGTGTGTGTGTGTGTGTGTGTGTGTGTGTATGAATGAATGTGTGTATGGATAGAGAGATTAAAATCCCACATAAATCTACCCACATATTAAAACACCCCCACAGTTAGAATCATTCCCTAGGACACACTTAACCCCCTACAGTGCCACCTAGTGGTTAACCCCTTCATTGCCAGTCACATCTACACCTGCAGTTTTAATCGCACTGATCACTGTATAAATGTGTCCCAAAGGTCCCAAAATAGTGCCAAAAGTGTCTGATTTGTCCACCATAATGTTGCAGTCACAATAAAAATCGCTAATTGCTGTCATTACTAGTAAAAAAAAATTTTTTATAAAAATTCCATAAAACTATCCCCTATTTTGTAGATGCTATAACGTTTGCATAAACCAATCTATAAACGTTTATTGCGATTTTTACCAAAAATATGTAGACTACGTATCGGCCTAAACTGAGGGGAAATGTAAAAAAGTTTAGTTTAGTTTTTTTTGAGAATATCTATAATAGTAAAAAAAATTTTTTTTTTTTCAAAAATTGTTGCTATTTTTTTGTTTATAGCGCAAAAAATAAAAAACTGGAGAGGTGATCAAACACCACCAAAAGAAAGCACTATTTGTGGGGAAAAAAGGACATCAATTTTGTTGGGGAGCCATGTCGAACGACCACCCAGTTGTCAGTTAAAGCGACAGTGCTGAATCGCAAAAAACGCTCTGGTCTTTTGCCAGCCAAATGGTCCAGGGCTTAAGTGGTTAAATAACTAGTTCACAAATGGATGTGAAAGTTTCAAAGACAACCTAAAGCAACTAATAATGCGACGGAGAGGCCGAACTTAATTCTGACCAATAATACCTATCAAGTGTTCTGTAGCGCAAACTTCTTCTCATCGTCTCCACCAGCCTCGGGCTTTGCAACAGTCTCTTTTCCAAATATGCATGGTTTTACCCATAGGCAGGAACACCTTATGGCAGTTAATTTGCTTTGTAATTTTTTAATGCTCAGCCTCCTTTTGAATGTGTGCAAAGTGAAGTTTTCAGGGGTTTGGATGCAAATGCAATTGTCATACTAATGGTTTTGATTTTTATGGTTAAATAATTCAGCTAGGACACCACAAAGCCACTGTCGGAAGCATAAACACGGGCTCATTCATTTCTGATGTACCCTTTATATGGAGAGTTTGTACTCTCTTGAAGAAATATAAAATGTATTGGTGCAGCAAGTAGCAGTGAATCGCCTCAGAATAAGCATACAATTTTCTATGTTGAAACACAAATTATCTTTTGCAAAGACATTTGTACCCGATAACCCCTTAGGACAGAGGGTAAAACCAATGTTAAAGGAGAAGTTCACCTTCCCCCATCCCTTCGTTCCAGCTCCCCTATGTACCAATATAGCATTCATTTACTTTTTTTGCAAAAAAAATATCTAAGCTTTCCCTTAAATTTACAGACAATTACTTCACTTGCTCCATGTAGTGCATCCAACGAAATCACAACATTTGCTCCCACTATGCTAGATGTGAATGGAGCCTGAAAGTGAAATTGGTGTGTTAACACAAGAACAATGAGGCTCCATTCACATCTGTGCATTTCCTTGCATTTCAGAAATGCACTGCACCAAAAATCGCAGTAAGAAACGCACCAAGCTCTGCTCTAAAAAAAAAAAAAAAAAAATCTGAAGCTTCTTTGGGGTGATTGTTGCATGTAGGGTAGCCCATTCAAGTGGATGGGCTGCCCTATGTGTGATGAGTGAAAATGCTCCAAAACGCCCTGCTGCTTTAAAAAAAAAAAAACGCACGTGGGAAAAGTCTGACCAGAAAGTAGAACACATGAACTAAAGTCTGACCAGGAAGTAGAAGGTAGAAGCAATGGATACATTTGGAAACATGGATGAGGACAAGTGAAGTAAGTGTCTGTAGATTTAATGGAAAGCTTTGATATTTTTAGTACGTGAATGCTATATTGGTACATGGGGAGTTTGGAATTTAGAAAAAAAAAAAGTTTACTTTAGCCTTTAAGGTGAGACCACACAGCGTGCTCCCAGAACAAAGACGAGTATACAGATATAAAGCCTCACAGATGAAGGCCCACATCCACGAGGATGCATATCTGCTTATGGTTGGCAGGTAGGGGTTAAGGAAAGGTCCCTATTTGGGGAAATTTTGTGTAGTAGCACAATGGGGGTCTTTGAACATTTTGGTGTTGGGCTTGAAAGTGAGTATATTACCCACAGAAAATTCTACACCATTTTAGGCTCTGTTCACATCTTGGCGTTCCGAATCGTCGCAATTCTGCCTGCGATTCGTAATAGCGGCGAACCACGGGGCGCCTGTGCAATCTGTCACTTCCAATGGCATCCTGAGATTCTGCCTGCGATTCCAAGTAGTGGCAAATCGTGGCACGCCCGTGCGATCCCC
This sequence comes from Lithobates pipiens, assembly GCF_037356315.1. Lineage (NCBI taxonomy): Eukaryota > Metazoa > Chordata > Amphibia > Anura > Ranidae > Lithobates > Lithobates pipiens. The sequence continues at coordinate 279,776,451 of NW_027507758.1, forward strand.
GTCGCTTCCAATGGCACCCCAATTGCAGTTTTGCCACAATTTTACTTCTTTTGGGTGACAAGTGTCCCATGATTCTGTTTGCTCAATTTTTCTGCGATTGTCACTTTGACAAATATCATCAAAATTGCGCAGCGATCGGGGGGCGTGGCCTGCAGCGGAACCGAATGGACGTTTGATTCCAGAGCTCCTGCTTCCCCAAAGACAACACGGCGACAAGCGGCTAATAGGACCCCGATATTCGTCCACATACCTGGCGTTTTGAGAGGGGCACACCTGGTGAGCATGATGGGCAAGCGAAAAGGCTCATCGAAGCCTCAGCGGCTCACGGATTTCTTCCTTCAACCGCGCCATCAAGGTAAGCAAGATGGCGCCGACCACCCTTCTCCACTGACTGCAAAGCATAAACTAAAATTGCCCACAAATACCTCATCCCCTAACAGTATAGACTCCTACAGCGACCAGGCTTCCCCACCGGCATCCTCTCCCTCGGGGAGCCCAGCTAAAGTGAAGTTGAAGCTGGATGGCTCTGGATGCAGTCCCGCGCTGAGCCCGGCTGCAGACTCTGAGGATGACACCAGGGAACTCCATGACTCTATTTCCAATTATCCTACTACCAATCAACCAGTGCTGGATACGGTACTGAAGGACATGCTGGTCTCCCTGAGGAGCACACTCCAAGCTGACTTGATGGGCTGCATGAATAGACTTAGTGGAGCTGTGAGAAAGGTGGAAGACAGGGTTGATCATTTGGAAGGCAAGATGGGGGAATTTGCTTCCACCATAAATGACTTGGTGGATGCGCACGACCTGCAAGAAGGGGAGTCCACATGGGTTAGAGATAAGCTGGCTGACATTGAGGACAGGTCCAGGAGGAACAACCTCAAGATTAGAGGAATTCCTGAATCCATCCAAGCCTCGGATTTGCGCTCCTATGCTACTGACCTGTTCACCTCTTTACTACCCAATCTTTCAGCCATTGAACTGTCTATCGACCGGATACACCGACTACCAAAACCTTCGTATCTCCCAGACAAAATCCCCAGGGATGTGATTCTTCGTATGCATTTCTATTACTCAAAGGAACAACTGATGCAGTACGTTCGTAAGCAGGAGCAGCTCCCTCCTCAATACCAACACCTTCAGTTCTATGCTGACCTGTCCCAACATACACTACAAAAACGAAGAAATCTAAATACGATCACGAAAGTTTTGCGCAACCATCAAATCCCCTATCGTTGGGGGTATCCTACCAAAATTACGATCACATATCAGGAACGCTCGTTTGTCATAGATTCCTTGGACAAAGGTATTACCTTACTAAAAGAATGGAAGATTCTCCCTGATCCTAAGGACAACAATGCAGACGCCTCCAATCGTCGGATGCTCAGCCCGGACTGGAAGTCAGCGACACCACGAAACGCCAACTCACAAGTTTGATTGTACACCAACGGGGTCTTTTCTCCTCTAGTTGGGGAGGCAGGTCGTTCGTTGGGCCTGAACTGTTACACCGAATTACCTGAGCAACACTCGGTTGCTTACTACTCACCCCTTCCCCCTAGAGGGGTGTCTTGGATCTAAGTTAGAGCTTATCATGCTCTCTTTCTTTCAATATTTTAGTTATGTTTATACAAGTTGGATTTTCTTCTTTTTTTTTCATTCAGTTACTTTACATGCATTTTCTTTTTTCCTGGAGTTTTACCAGTTCCTGCGAATCCGGCAACTCACCTTAAGACCACCTGTTCATCGTACGGACAGCAGCTTGCAAGACCAACCTCAAAAGCGGTTTACAGACCACACTCAATCTCGGCTTAAATGTGAGTACCTTCCCCATGGAGTGGTCATTTTACACCTGCTAACACCTCTAGAAGACGTCTTCTACTCTCTTTTTATGTATACAGCACATATCACACTTTCATCCCCCGACTATTCCCATGGCCATTAACTTCTTATCTATTAATACTAAAGGACTCAACCACCCTATGAAAAGGAAGTCTATGTGGAAAGAAGCGTTATCCACTGGGTCAGACGTCCTCTGCGCCCAGGAAACCCATTTCTGCCAACATGCAGCGCCTGTCTGTAAACATAAGAACTTCCCACACACGTTTTTCGCAAATGCCACTTCTAAAACGAAAGGGGTAATGATAGCAATCAGAGACTCTGTCCTTTTTAATTTACATACGGCGATTGCTGATCCTCAGGGTCGCTACTTGATTGTGACATGTGATATAAATCAAACAACTTACACCATTGTAAATGTCTACGCCCCCAATACCCGCCAAGTTTGTTTCTTTCACAAAATTATGAAGAAGGCTCGGAAACATGGCCAAGGATCGATGGTAATCTGTGGTGACTTTAATATCGTACCTGATACGTCCATTGACACTACCTCCACGTCCAAACGCATACCCCTATCTCTGGGCAGCACACTGCATAGCGAGGATGTTTATGACGTATGGAGATGTTTGCATACAACGGAGCGAGACTTCACTTTTTTTTCTGCCCCTCACCACACATACTCGCGAATAGATTTGTTTTTGGTCGATCAACACACACTATCTAAGGCACTATCGGCATCTATCAACACCATCACGTGGTCTGACCACGCGTCTATCACGCTGTCTCTGAAAAACTCTTCTACATTTGAATCAATCCCTCTCTGGAGGGCGAACTCATACATTATGCAACTGCCTGAATGTAGATCGTATATCGAGGACCATTTGGGGGAATTTTTCTCCCTCAACGGGCCCTCGATGCCTGATAAATTTGTGCTCTGGAATGCCCATAAGGCATATATTCGGGGGATTTTTATTAAACTGGGAGCTGGGGAGAGGAGGCGGAGGCAGCAGAGGATACGTGACATTACTAACAAAATTCGTGATTTAGAATCACAAAACAAACTGGCCACTTCCCAATCTTTGACTGAACAGCTCCACAGACTGAGACACGACCTGAGGCTCCTTTTACTGGACTCTTTTGAAAAACAGACAAAAAGACTAAAAATTACATATTACACTCAGGGCAACAGGGCAGGAAAACTACTTGCATACCGACTTAAAGGTCATAGACTGAAATCAAAAATTCCTTACATCCTTCACCCTACTAGCAAACATAAGATGTTACGCCCACGAGATATTGCAGACGCATTTAGCGACTATTATGGTTCCTTATATAACTTAAAAGACGACTCTACCACTACTCAGCCCTCACCTTCCTTGATTAATGACTTTTTACAACAGCTATCCTTGCCTACTCTATCCTCACAACACGTGGAACAACTTAATACACCTTTTACGTCTGACGAAATTCTCAAAGTTATTGACTCACTTCCTGGATCTAAATCCCCTGGACCTGACGGTTTTTCCGGAGACTACTATAAGACGTTTAAAACGTATTTACTGCCTTGTCTGACAGAAGTGTTTAACGCTGCCGCCGCCTCCTCTTCCTTCCCACACGAAATGTTGAGTGCAATCATAGTGACTTTGCCGAAGCCAGGTAAGACCCCTGATACACCAGCCAATTTTCGTCCTATATCCTTACTAAACACGGACGTGAAAGTCTATGCCAAACTTATAGCAAACCGGCTAGTAAATATTCTGCCCTGTTTAATACATCCCGACCAAACTGGGTTTACGAAAGGACGACAAACCTCAGATGCTACGAGGAGGCTGACCAATATCATCCATCTGGCTGGCGCTGGGCGGGGGCCTTCTCTGCTCCTTGCGTTGGACGCGGAGAAGGCCTTCGACAGGGTCCACTGGGGATATATGAAAGCAGTCTTAACCAAATTTGGATTCTCTGGTATGATCCTTTCGGCTATAACGGCCCTCTACTCGAATCCCTCAGCGAAGGTATACACCTCGGGTGTACTTTCTGCCCCCTTCCCAATATCAAATGGAACGCGCCAGGGATGTCCACTCTCCCCTTTGATCTTTAATTTAATTTTAGAACCCCTGGCGGAACATATAAGATCCCACCCCAATATCACTGGATTCAAAACTCGAACATCTGAACACACGATAAGCTTGTTCGCTGATGACATTATCTTGATGCTCACGAACCCTGAAAAGTCTTTGGCTTCGGTACACGACACTCTGAGACTATTTACCACGTTGTCTTATTATAAGGTTAATGAGAACAAGTCTTATATCTTGGGCATGGGCGTGGACAAGGATATGCAGTCGAGAATTAGCGCACGGTTCCCCTATAGGTGGAGTGAGAAGGGCATAGAGTATCTGGGAATCACCTTGACCCCCACATCCGGGGAATTATATACCAATAATTATATCCCTCTTCTTAAATCCCTACCATCTAAATTGCAAGCCCTTGATAAAACAGAACTCATCTGGTCAGGCAGATTGGCAGCAGTAAAGATGATAGTTTTGCCCCAACTACTCTATCTGTTCAGGTCCCTTCCCATCCCTGTCCCCATTAAATACTTTACTGAAGTACAAGCAATAATAAACAATTTTCTGTGGAGAGGGAAAAGGGCCAGGTGGGCCTTCAAAGACTCACTGACCGCGAGAACAGCAGGGGGAGTGGGCAATATACAGATCTATGATTACTACATAGCTTCCATACTAGCCCAACTGAGGACGTGGTTCCCTGACTCACCCCCCACGCGATGGCAGGATCTTGAGGAAAACCAAATCCCCAACTCTAGCCTGTACAACTATTTACTGACCCACGTAGCCAATGCTCCCGACCTTGCCAATTTGGCCCCCTCTATAGTGGCATCTCTACGAGCTTGGAGGGTACTTCTTGCGCAAACTTTTACCGTCCCTACTTCTACTTTAAAAATCCCTCTTGGTAGTCTCAGTGTACTCATCCCCGACCTACAAATATCTCACTGGCAAACAAAAGGTATAAAACACATTGAGGATCTTATGATAGGTCCAGCAATGAAAACATTTCTCACATTACAAATTGAATACGGCCTGGCAGATTTGGATAGTTATAGATACATCCAAATCAAGCATCTTTTCCAATCTCACAATATCCCAGATATACAACTCCCCTGGAAGATTGCTTTATATCTTACTAAACCCTCTACTAACCTAAAGGGGATATCTCTTTTTTTATAACACCCTCAACGACAAACTAACATTCCGCAAAACTTCCAACATTCACGCTTGGGAAAAGGACTTGGGGAAAACATTTACAGAAGCCCAATGGAGAGCCGCGCTGAAAGTAGCTTACGCATCCACCAAATGCATCAACCTTTGGGAACTGACGCAAAAAATATTGCGTCGTTGGTACATTACTCCCTATAAGATATCCAAATTTGCCCCCACTGCATCTCCACTTTGTTGGAGACAATGTCAACACCCCGGCACCTTGTACCACATCCTTTGGGAGTGTCCTAAAATACGGACACTTTGGAATAGGGTGTTTCACTTGTGCTCACAAATAGCACAATTTCCCATCCCCGCTGACCCGGCACTGGCCATCTTATTTCTAAATATTGATCAAATACCCCAACCAGCCAGAACGATTGTTTCCCATATTATACTGAGCACCAAACTAGCCCTAACGCGCCACTGGAAAGATCTTAACGCACCCACGTTCGGGGAAATTGTCATGACTACCAACACACATGCTATGTATGAAACCCTGTTTGCTTCAACCCAAGGCAGGCTCGGCGTGGCCAGAGCTAATTGGGAAAGGTGGACTAACTGGTTTACCAATTATAAACTGATATGATTGTAGAGTTACAATAACTTAGACTTGTGAAGGATCACGAGGTCATCTGTGTTAAAACTCCAAAACTCAAGCCTTTCTTTTCTTTTCTTTTCTTTCTTTATTCTTGTTCTACTACTTTACTGCCTTTTTGTTCTCTTCTATTCTTTATTTCTTCCATCTTTGTTTTATTCTATACTCGTTGAAATCTTGGGTGCTCTTCACCCGCTCTATATTCTTATTTTACCTACAAGCCATACTACGCTTACCAGGATACAGCGCAGTGGATGTCACCTGATTTGTTTAATGTCTCCGGGGTGGGTGGAGGTCTTCCCCCTCTGAGCACAGTGAGTACCCACTAGGGGTGCCGGAGGGGGGGCCTCTTCTCTTCTCCACATTGGGGAACAGACTGGATATATAGGCTATCCTTATTATTATCTTCTGCCTATCGTTCTGATAAACCAGCTGTGATGTACTTATGCTCTTAGAAACCTTCTCTACATTATATATCCTGTGTGTGTCTTATGTGCTTCATATTTATATTGTAAGTGAAATTTTGATTCACCATGTATGTAGGTATATCTCTGTTACCTTATGTTAAAATTTTTAATAAAAATTTATTGCAATTAAAATTGCGCAGCGATCAGGGTGCCATTTGAGTTGACGGGGATCGCACAGGCGTCCCATGATTCGCTGCTATTTTGAATTGTGGGCAGAATCGCAGGATGCCATTGGAAGTAATGGGGATTGCACGGGCGTGCCACGATTTGCCGCTATTTCGAAATGCTTCGATTCGGAATGCCAAAATGTGAATGGAGCCTTAAAGTACAGAGTGTTGACTTTAAGGCATATCTCTTAACTACAGCAATTGATTGTGTTCTTCTTCTTTTTTTTCTTTTTTTTTTTTTTAGATCACGTGTCTGTGGGTGGACTTGGTGATAGCTTCTATGAATATTTGCTAAAAGCATGGCTTATGTCCGACAAGACCGATGACGAAGCCAAGAAGTTATATTATGATGCTGTTCAGGTAACTTGAATTCAAATCCTCTCAGTGAATGTGCAGTATTTTAATTTGGCTTGGTGTGTTCTTTCCAAATTAATGTCAAATAGAGCAAGTATTATGTCAAATGCTACAGCTCCTATTAGAAAATAATGGATATTCCATAATAACCCTTTCCGTACTCTGTGTGATGTTTCAGGATGTGATCACAGGCCATAATTTAAAATCTCGTTATTATGGAGCAATACCTTGCATGTGCTGGTGTGTAAGAGCTGCAAAACTTATTACCATAGATTTCATCAGTGTGTCATACTAATTTCCAATGTGTGAATTAGCCTCTTGTCATTGGTGTTGGCGTTTATTTTAAGTTTGAAATATGAACGGTTGGCTGTCTTGAATTTGAAAGTAGTTCTATTGCAGAGTTCTGTTTAACCTTTATTTATCATGCACTTCTGAGAGTGAGTTTTAGATGTGTGATTATGCGCTTGACTTCTTTTCAAGTAACTACTTAATAGTCTCGTCTCTGGAATAGAAGGTGTCGTTTCAGACTCGTCACTATTCTCAATGATGGGACTATATATAGTATGTTAGTTTTGTTAAGTTGGGTTTTGGTTCATTAAAGATGCGATTAGTGAGCAACTTCAATATTCCACATTGTCTTGCTAGGAAAGGGCTTAAAGCCCCAAAAAATGAAATTGATGCAGCCACTACATTTAATGTATTGGAACTCAAGCATCCTTAAATGTTTGTTTTTTGCTTTGATGCTGGCCACCAGGAAAACAATATCCCCCCCGTACTACAAGGGTCAAACACTCTTTATATCTAGGGGTAGAAGAATGAGGTGTAATACTTGTCTTAATTCCTTACTTCTGGCAGGCTTCTCCTATACTGTTACTCTATCACCTAAAGCCTCTTTTCTTCACATGCTGATGTCATTGCGTACAATGCGGGACCAATAGGACTGCATTATACTTCAGAATAGTGAGGACCTGCACACATCCATGGGTTAGCAAAGTGAAAGTGTGAGTGGTAGACAGGGAGGGTGGTGTCACTGAAAATTTAAGTTCCAGAGCAGAGGTTGAGTGATTTAAAGCTGAAGATTTCCCCTCCAATGACAAGGTAATTTTTGCAATACAGCACTGCGTTACTTTATCTGGCAATTTTGTGGTCTTGCAACGCTGTACTTAAATTAAATTCATGCCCCCCACCCTCCACAAAAAGCTTTCTTTTGTTGGTATTTGATCACCTCCTGGGTTTTTCATTTTTTCGTACTATAAACAAAATATGATAGATAGATATATCTATCTCCAATAAAAAAAATAGAATTTCTTCGTATTCTTCTTTTTTTTTTTTTTTTTTATTCAAATAAGCTTATATTGATTGGTTTGCGCAAAAGTTATAGCATTTACAAACCATGGGATATATACAGGAATTTTTATTTATTTATGCTAGTAATGGCGGCGAACAGTGACTTATAGTGGGACTGTGATATTGCAGCGAACAGTCTGACACTTTGCGGGAACCAGTGGCACTAATACAGTAGTGCTTAAAATATGCGCATTCACTGTACTAATGACTGGCTGGAAGGGGTTAAACATCTAGGGTGATCAGGGGTTTAAATGTGTGTTTAACCAGTGTTTTTGTATGCTGTGTGCTGTTTTTACTTAGGGATCTGATGGATTTTATTCCTTGCACTGCAGGGAAAGAAAATCCATCCATCATTATTCTGACAGAACAGAGCTCTGCCTTGTTTACATAGGCAGAGCTCTGTTCTGTCTCTCTCCACGCCAATCATCTATTGGCTAAATGTCTGTTTGCAGCACAGTCGTAGTGGCGCGTCTACCCCATACCCGTAAGTGCCAGATCACGTATGGGATCCGCTGCAGGAGGGCCGATCTGCCGCCATAAGTTATGCAGTCAGCAAGTGGTTAAAGTAGAATTAAAGGCAAATTTGTGGGCTTTTTTTTTGTTTTTTTTTGCTGTCTGTGTTCCATTGAGGGGATTTTCCTTCGCTTCTTGACCCATACCCACTATAGGAGGGGAGTGGAAATTTCCTCAATGTGAGTTAAATCCCTGGTAGTCACCAGAATTTGTAAAATAAAAAAAATGGGAAGCACAACTATAGCGCAATAAACTACTTTATTGAAGGCCAAGATCACCTTTTGTCCGTATTTTTATTTTTTTCTCTAAATTCCCAGCTCTCTTTTTGTACCAATATAGCATTAATGTACTTATTTGGGGAAAAAAAATCAAAAAACACTTGTTACTTCACTCCATAGCTGTTTAACACACTGCTCGATTACTTCTGCCTTACTTCCTGGACAAACTTTTCGGTCATGACAGAGGAAGGAGTTGGCCAGCTGATCTCATTAGCACACACCCTATATCATCTACCTTCACCTGGACAACTCCTTCCCATGTCATGACCTAAAATCTGTCCAGGAAGTAAGGCAGAGGTAATCAAGCAGGGTTTTTAACCACTTCAAAACACGGCACTTTAATAATTTTCTTCAGACAAATATAGCTTTCTTTTGGTGGTATTTAATCACTGATGGGTTTTTAATTTTTACAAAAAAAAAGTTTTCTTATTTACAAAATGTACTTAAGTAATTTTTCTCTTTCACTGATGTGCGCTGTTGAGGCTGCACTGATTAGGTGGCACTGATGAGGAGGCACTAATATGCCGTGATGATAGGTGGCACTGATGAACACTGATAGGTGACACTGATGGGCGGCATTGATGGGCAGCACTGACTGGCATCACTGATAGGTACTGAATGGTGGCATTAATGGACACTGCTTGGGCTTTCCTGTAATCAGGGCACTGATGATCAGTGCCCCGATTACCTGCCCTGGTGTGAGGCGAGAAGAGCCGATTAATGGCACTTGCACATTTACATGCGACCAGCTGTGATTAGACACAGCCCATCACGTGGTTAAAGAGCCTTGTCATCAGCTCTTTACAGAGATCGGGGTCGCGCTGTGTCCTAGGATCACTGCTCTGCGTGCCCTTTCTGGGGCACCATCATATGATGTCCACCTAGAATGAGAGCCGCCGCTCCTTCATCACTTGATGGTGGGCAGGCGGCAAGCAGTAAAGCAGCTATGAACAGAGTGAGGTAAGCCCATGTAGAATTAATAGAAAGTGGTTTTATTTTTGCAAAATAAGTACATTAATGCTGTATTGGTACGCAGGGGAGCTGAAATTTTAGAAAAAAAAGTGAACTTGGCCTTTTAAAGGGTAACTCCACTTTTGCGGGAAACAAAAATGGTAAATAAAGAAAAAATTGTCACAAATTGTATTGTCATTGAAGGTTATTAAAAATTACTTTTCCTTTTCAATCTGCAGCCACAGTGATTTCTGAAAATGCAATATGGCTACCTGGAGGTGTTCTGTACACAGAATGTGTACAGAACGCCCCCCTGAAACATAATTTTCTGCTTATGCGATTGGCTCACTAAACAAAAAATTCATTTTTGGTGAGATACTCCCAATAGGAACACATTTAAAGGGATGCAGGCCCCCAGCAGCTTTGCTTATTAGTGCCCTGCAGGTGTCACAGCAGATTGATGATTATGAAACCACTCCCATTAAACTCACTTTCCCATATGGGCACAGAGAAACACACAGGGATTTCCTCAGAATAACAAAAGGTAGGTATCTGTAACAAAGTTAAAATCCTTGCAATATACATATATCACTAGGGTTGCCACTTCATCCCTTTAAATCTGAAGACATAATTATTACTCAGCTTCTGTGGCTACTTAAGGTGCTAAATAAACTTGGTGCCTTATCTCCATTAAATTTGCCTCAGAACCTGTGTAATTTGTGTTTGGGTTTAAAGGGATGAGGTGGCAACCATAGGGCATTGATTCCCAGAGGGGAATATTGTTTTCTAGGCATTAGCCTTTTAAAGATAGCACACTGTAAATATTCCACTCTTATGATCCTGAGTTGTGTAAGCATGACACAACCACCAGGAGCTACAATGGGGATGGAAAGTTTGGGCACCCCAGGTAAAAATGTGTATTAAAGCAGGGCTCCACCCTAAAGTGGAACTTCCGCTCATCGGGACCCTCCCCCCCTCCGGCGCCACAATTGGCTCCTTTCAGGGGGGAGGGGGGTGCAGATACCTGTACAGTTCAGGTATTTGCACCCACCTCCGGCATAAATATCCGCAGAATCTGCGGATATTTACACCACTTCCTGCGGGCCCCCCGCTGTGCGCTGGGAAACACATGGATCCCAGGGACAGCGGGGACCATCCTTATTGCGCAGCGTGATTCGCGCATGCGCACTAGGGAACCGGGAAGTGAAGCCGCAAGGCTCCACTTCCTGATTCCCATACCCAAGATGGCGGCGGCAGCACCCGAGAGACTATCGAGAGATCGGCTTCGGGTGCTGACATCGCGGGCGCGCTGGGCGGGTAAGTGTCCTTTTTTTTTTTTTTGCAAATATTACTTTATTCAACTCCAAACGGGGGAATGCGGTTCACGCGGTACATAGTAAACAAAGTAAAGCAAAGCAAAAGGCAGCAGGAAAGACTTAACATGATATACAAAGCACAAGACTTAGTCTTTCAATACCCTGAACATTCTGCGGCACATAAAGTAATATAAGACTGAGATCCGTGGTCATCTCCATGCCCTGCCGGCATCCGCCAGCAACCTAGGGGGGGCCGTTATTCCCAATTTTCACTCTATTCTAAAGGTAAGGAGGGGGAACAGATGGGGAGGGGAGAGAGAGAGCAGAGAGAGGAGGAAGAGACATGGCAGGACGCCCAAGTGTCCTTATTTTGAAAGTCAGCAGCTGCAGTATTTGTAGCCGCTGACTTTAAAAAAAAAAAAAGGCCCAACTCCCGCTTTAATGTGCATAACGAAGCCAAGGAAAGATGGAAAAGTCTCCAAATGGCATCAAATTACAGATTAGACATTCTTATAATATGTCAAAAAAGTTAGATTTTATTTCCATCATTTACACTTTCAAAATTACAGAAAACAAATGGCGTCTGCAAAAGTTTGGGCACCCTGCAAAAAGAACTTTGCAAATGAACATATAGACAAGCCTAAGGCATTTTTGAAACAAGTTCTGTGGACCGATGAGGTTAAAATAAAGCCGCGTACACACGGGCGGACTGTGTGGCCTACTTAGTCCGTCATACAATCCGACGGACAGTCCGTCATACTTTCGAATGAACGGACTTGACCACACACGGATGCACAAACAGTCCGTCGAAAGCTTGCGCGATGACGTGTACAGCACGTACGACGGGACTAGAAATAGGAAGTCCAATACACAGCAATGCACCCTTCCACCGTGTAAATCCTTTCTGAGCATGCGCCATTCTTAGTCCGTCGAACTAGCCTACTGACGAGCGGATTGTCCGCTGAAACCAAAGTATGACGGACAGAATTTCGAAAAATCCGAAATACTTAGTACGCCAGACTGCACGCTGAAAAAGTCAGCTGAAGCCCACACACGAGCGGACTGTCCGCTGAAATGTGTTTCGACGGTCTAAGTAGGCCATACAGTCCGCCCGTGTGTACGCAGCCTAAAACTTTTTGGCCGGAATGAGCAAAGGTACGTTTGGAGAAGAAAGGGCACAGAATTTAATGAAAAGAACCTGTGTCCAACTGTTAAGCATGGGGGTGGATCAATCATGCTTTGGGGTTGTATTGCAGCCAGTGGCACAGGGAACATTTCACGAGTAGAAGGAAAAATGGATTCAATAAAATTTCGGCAAATTTTGTATGGTAACTTGATGCGATCTGTGAAAAATCTGAAGTTAAAGAGAGGGTGGCTTCTACAAATGGATAATGATCCTAAACACGCCTCAAAATCCACGGAGGATTACATCAAGAGGTGTAAACTGAAGGTTTTGCAAGGCCTTCACAATCTCCTGACCTCAACGTTATTGAAAATCTATGGATAGACCTTAAAGCGGAGGTCCACCCTAAAGTGGAGCTTCCACTCATTGGAACCCTTCCCCCCCTCCGGCGCCACAATTGGCACCTTTCAGGGGGGAGGGGGGTGCAGGTACCTGTATCTGCACCCACTTCTGGCGTAGATTCTGCAGAAGCTACGCCCCTTTCCGCAGAATCTACGCCCCTTTCCGAAGGTCCCCGCTGCCTGCTGGGAAACGCACAGATCCCAGAGACAGCGGGGACCATCCTTATTGCGCAGCGCGACTCGCGCATGCGCAGTAGGGAACCGGGAAATGAAGCCGCAAGGCTCCACTTCCTGATTCCCATACTCAAGATGGCGGCGGCAGCACCCGAGAGACGTGATTTGTAGCTGCTGGCTTTAAAAAAAAAAAACGGCGGACTCCCGCTTTAAAAGAGCAGTACATGACAGACAGCCCAGAAATCTCAAAGAACTGGAACACTTTTGTAAGGAAGAATGGGCAAAGATGCCTCAAACAAGAATTAAAAGACTCTTGGCTGGCTACAAAAAGCGTTTACAAGCTGTGATACTTGCCAAAGGGGGCAGTACAAGATATTAACTCTGCAGGGTGCCCAAACTTTTGCAGACACCATTTTTTTGTTTTCTGTAATTTTGAAAGTGTAAATGATGGAAATAAAATCTAACTTTTTTTGACATAAGAATGTCTAATCTGTAATTTGATGCCATTTGGAGATTTTTCCATCTTTCCTTGGCTTCGTTATGCACATTAATACACATTTTTACCTGGAGTGCCCAAATTTTCGATCCCCACTGTATTCGTTGTGAAATGGTTGTCTCCATAACCCTCTGTCTGAACATCAGCTGGAGTCCTGCATGCAGCTGCCAATTCTCAGCCTGTCCCTGTCCCTGTGTGTGTGTGAGTGTATTGGGGGTGGAAAGCGAGCAGCCCTCCGACAAGTAGCCAGAACACAAACCCAACACAACAAAATGATGACCAGCACCACCATCAATGTAAATAATTATATAAAAATATATCTATGAACAAAAGATTCATAAAAACAATTAAAATAACCCTGATAACAAAGACCCATTGAAGTATTGTAATGTAAACTGAAGACAGCCGTAGACTGTTCGAATCTCGACTGGTTCAGATTCAAACCATGTATGGACAGGCTGATTGTAGCCATCGTCAAACAAATATAAAGAAATTCCCAAGCTCAAACTTACAACCAGCCAGCGACCACTTGAATTGACCTGTCTAACAATATGTGTTAAGAACAGGGGTTTAGTTGCACACATTTGCAAATACATGTGTAAGCTGCAGGCCCCACCAAGGCACCTTGTTAATTGTATCCATCTCCATCGACATGGATACAACCAGCATGTCTGACTTTTAGGATGCAATTATTGCCAGTGGCTATACCATCACTGTCTTCCCCCACCAAGGGTTTTAAACAGGGCATTCTAAATAGACATTTTTCTTAGTACCAACTTCTTCACACATTCATGTAATATACTTCCTTTCTAAATTTTACAAGAGAGTGTAACTCCCCCCATCTTTTTTCCAGAACCTTACGGGTTACTAGTAGTGTAGAAAATGTTACGTATATGCCATTAAAAGTTGTAAGAATAGGGGGCCAAATCATTTTCTTTCAACCAGTACCTCTAAAACTGAGTATTAAGCCGTTTGTTACTTGTTCAACTAATGGTGTTTATAATGCTTCAGTGCCCCTGTGGCCTTCAGTATGTGGGGTGAATGAAGTGGGCCTTACAGGTCAGGCTCAATGAACACATTAGTAATCTAAGGCAGGGCTTTGTTAAGCATCACTAATTTAATCGGGTACCTATTTTATATCAAGGCTGTTGACCCTCTTAAACTCCTCCCAGCCTTGAGTAGATGCGACAGTAATCGAGGCTTGGTTTCAGGTTAAGAATTGGCCAATCTGCGACTCGGAGGCTTGGCCATATGTTGTACATATACAGCGATGGTGCTGTTCCCCGGACGACGTCATCTGTGACACAATGCATATGGCGGAGCGATGTGCTGACATCACGTCTGTGTTCCCAGAAGTGTGGCTTGTCTGCTGTATACTGGCTGGCAATCATTGTATATTTTTTTGCTATATGCCAATAAAAGTGCTTTCTTAAATTTTTAATAAACGTACTAAAAAGTTTTACACTATGTGGAGCATTTTTTTCCATTTTTTTGGCAATAAGCCCAAGAGGATGGTACAGAAATGATCACTACAGCTCAAAGAGGAAGTAAACCCTGATGGGTTTACTTCCTCTTTTTTTCCCTGCAAAGGTAAAGCATAATGGACTACTATGCATCGCATAGTAGCTCATTATGTGTCACTTACCTGACACAGGAGCCAGCGAAGTCGCCGCTGTCCCCTGTAGTCCGCCGCATCCATGTTGCTGGTGGCGTCTCGCAGCTCCGACGAATCACACCGGCGCAACCGCGATGACGTCACTCCCGCGCATGCGCACGGGAGTCGCGTCTCGCAGCTCCGCCGCTGCCATACGGCGAAGCCGCGATGACGTCACTCCCGCGCATGCGCACGGGAGTCGACAAATTAGGCAAATCCATTCTTGGATTTGCCGCATTTAGTGCGCCTGCGCGCCGCTGTCTACGGCGCATGCGCCGTAGACAGCGGTGCCCATTTTCGGGCAAATATCTCCTAAACCATATAGGTTTAGGAGATATTGCTTGGACCTACAGGTAAGCCTTAATCTAGGCTTACCTATAGGTCCAAGTTGTTTGGAAGGGTTTACTTCGTCTTTAAACATCTACCTCTAAAGGGACCCAATTGGAACGCTGCAGAAAGACCCTGGCCAGGTTGTTTAGGCCACCCGCTCTGATGACCTTTCTCTTAAAAGGTCCTAATCTGGTAAGTCTGCGTTTTTTCCACATAGATGTGGTGGTGTCATGGCCTAGGTTCCCAATGGTGATGGATGTTCACTGCACCCATGGACTGATTTAGTTTTTTATGAGGACGACTCCATTCCTTTCACTATATTTACATCTGGACTTCATTTGGACTGTTTATTTGTGTAGATTGTTTGATTGCTGTATCATTTTTATCATTTATGATAGTTATTTTGTAGTGCAACTCTTTTGTGAATTTGAAGCCCAGTGTGCCAATATCTCATAGTAGGGTTGCCGCTTGTCACTTTAAGATAATTTTTTGAGTCAAATTTTATTTACTTTCTCTTCAAGCACAGTTTCTTCTTACGGTTTAGACCCCTTTCACGCTTGTGCAAATTGTCCTGTGACTTGGGACTGCAAAGTTGTATGACAAGTTGTACCCCATGATTTACAATGAGTAACATTCATATATGTGCAACGCACGGACTTCAAAGTAGTCCCTGTACTACTTTGGTCTGACTTTGATGCGAGTGGAGGTCCATAGACCTCAAGTTTACACAGGCGTTCTCCGAAATCGCGCCAAAATCGTATGACTTTAAAGTCGCAGCAGCGTGAAAAGGGACAATATAATGGAGGTGTTGCTTGGCTCAGAAACATTTCAGAGATTCTCGGAAGTGTTTGACTACTATTGTACTTTTAGTGTGAAACTTAAGTAGATGAACATATTTTTATTTTTTCTGTCGTGGGTTAAGCTTCTTTCACACTGGAGCATTGTGGGCACTGGCGGTAAAGTGGCACTATATTTAGCGCCGCTTTACCGTAGTTTTAGCGGCGCTATTCGGCCGCTAGCAGGGCAGTTTTAACACCGGTAGCGGCTGAAAAAGGGTTAAAAGCGCCGCTGCGCTTTGCCGGTGGGTTTGTAGCGTTGCCCTATTGTTTTCAATGGGAAGGGGCACTTTAAGAGCGGTAAATACACCGCTCCTACAGTGCTCCAAAGATGCCGCTTGTAGGACTTGCAATCACAGTGCTCCAGTGTGAAAGCTCTCCCTGTCACAAATTTTATCTTGCATCAGGAAAACTTATCAGAAGTGACTCATGCTGATAACAGGAACAAAGCACTAGAGAGAAACACTTACAGCTTTGGAGAGACAGGTAAACACTACAGATATGTTTTGTTCACATTTCATGACTGGGATTTACAACCACTTTAAGGCCTCATTTAGACTTGCTGTTGGGCTGCAAAAATGTGCAGTCGAGCCATGCTTTTGCCTCCTGCCAACCACTCCCCCTTAAGTTGCAATAGGTAGTGGAGAGGGCTGCTTTTTGACTGCGTCCTAAATTGACCCAACATGTAACAATCGGCAAACTTCTCGAATGCTACACATGCAAGTCAATAGGGAAGTGCCACTAGCACAAAAATGGGGTCAAACAGGTGGTGAGGAGGCGTCACAATATGAATTGGGCTTCAGAAGCAAGGGAGATTAAATGCATGTCTAAATCTACCCTAAATGTTTTGGAAAACCTTTTAAATCGATGAGTTTAAGTGTAGATTTACATAGTAGGTGAGGTTGAAAAAAGACACAAGTCCATTAAGTCCAACCTATGCGTGTGATTATATGTTGGTATTACATTGTATATCCCTGTATGTTGTGGTCGTTCAGGTGCTTATCTAATAGTTTTTTGAAACTATCGATACTCCCCCGCTGAGACCACCGCCTGTAGAAGAGAATTCCACATCCTTGTCGCTCTTAGGCTTCATTCTCACAAGGTAGATCCGATGCCTCGGAGTCCGCCTCTGTCCGCCAACTCAGTGGCGAGATCTTTCCGTTGATCTCCGCTGAGCTGGCGGATGACAGGTCCCTCTGCTCACTGAGCAGGGAGGGGCTTGTTGAGCGCCGCTTGTACTATGAAGAGATCAGACAAAAACGGCCAGCATGTCAGTTTTCATCAGATCTCTTCCGATCCGCCAGGGACGGATGCAAACGTAGGGGCATCCATCTGATTTTAGCAGCTCGGACCAGGTGGATGTCAGCGGACATGTCACTGCTGACATCCGTCGCTTCATAGACTAGCATGGAGTGCCCGTTCAGGTCCACCGTCGAAACTGACAGGCGGACCTAAACGGTCCGACAATGTGAAAGGGGCCTTACAGTAAGAGCGTAGATGTGCATCTTCCTTGCCTCTTAAGCCCACTTCAAGATCACACTCCAGAGGCTACTGACAGGCGGTGAGGAAGGATTGCAACGCCTCCTCACTGCCTGTTTTGACCCCTTTTTTGCTGACGATCACACCACAACCATTTGTAGCATTTTTGGCTGTAATACAGCATTAAGGCCATGCGCTGATCACGTCGTCGTCCTGTACACTTTTGACCAGACTTGCTCTTATTTATTCTGTACTCTTCCAATCCATCTTTATGAGTAAGCTTTGAGTCATGAACATAATATCCTGGCTATTAACTTGCATAAAATGCGTAAGTAATCTAATGATACCTCTGAAAAGAAAAACAGAAATGACAGCTGCAGAGACTGAAATTTCCGTAGCTGTCTCTTGACAGACTGGAACAATTTAGCATGAAATAATTTGCTTCATCCATGTGTTGTGTTTTGTGTTAAAACAGTATGATTTTCCATCTCTGATCTGACACTTTTTCCAAAGGTGTTCATACAAGATGATAACAGTGTTTATCAAGATCTAGCAGAAATTGCTGAGGACCCTAATGATACCTTTCTGACTTCAAATATTGTGTTCCCTGTTCTGAATTACTAACTTGAATTTTTTGAAGACGTGCGCTTCTCCTTTCCTTGTGGCATGTCATTTTTTTCACCTGGTTGCTTCGTATAGTTCTAGGCTAGAAGTGCAGGTTTAGTACAGATTATAGATTTTGTCTTGGTTATTGATGCTTTGTGCTTCATTGCAATTAAAAACCTTTTGAAAGGGATATAGGGAACGGAGCAAAGCGATTGGTTTTGTTACCTAATTGAGTGTGTGATTGGTTTAAAACCTAGCAGGACAGCGTATCATTCATGCATGCTGCATTGAGTGCATCCATCCATTATAAAGAGGCTGTTCTTTTTTTCTGTTCACATACCTCCATCCTTGGAAAGTGAGCAGATTCTACACACAGGATAAATTGCTGCTATTATTCTTCAAGGTAATGCGCTTCTATCTTTTCCATGCACACACTGTATGTGATCATTAAGCAGTCATCATTTTTGGCATTAACTTTCTTCTGTAATGACAGCCTTTCATTAGCATGCTCTAATATCTGTGTCCACCATGCATCAATTAATCATGATACAAAGCCACGGTGACTCAAGAGGTAACTCTGATCTTTTTAATTGTCTGAAACTTTTTGATATGCAAAACATAAATATTTCATTGTATTATGCTATTTGATGACTTCATTTGTCAAAACTGGTGTCAGATTGTTGGGCTTTGGCGTAGCAGTGAATTATTAGTACAGCACTAATTAGTGATGCGATGTTCCAGTTTCCAGTAAGGCACATTTGTAGCAAACCATGGTTAATTATCAGCATCACAACATGCATGCGTTTGGTGTTTTGTGATTACTTAGTAATGCAAGTATTACTGATTATTCATGTCGTTTTTATATACTAAACACGTTACAGAAGGACAAGCACCAGCTTAATCTCAAAACAGAGAATGCTTAGGCATAAAACAACTGCACGTATCACAGCTTTTTAAGCATAATTGCATCTTTGCAGGGTACAACTTTATATGTTGACCA
This sequence comes from Lithobates pipiens, assembly GCF_037356315.1. Classification (NCBI taxonomy): domain Eukaryota; kingdom Metazoa; phylum Chordata; class Amphibia; order Anura; family Ranidae; genus Lithobates; species Lithobates pipiens. The sequence goes on from NW_027507758.1 coordinate 279,795,652, forward strand.
TGACCTTCCCTGCAAAACCAAAAAAATATGATGTAAGCGGTATGAATGTGCTTTTAGATGAGGGTGAGGGATTAATTTTGTGCTAAATATAACAGATGCACTTTATTATTTTACCTTATACTGTACTGTATGCAACTAGTATTTATGGATTTGATTAATGTACAGTCTTTACAGGGTACTGTCTGAATTGATGGCAGATTATGGCAGTACTGATGTTTAGAGGTTGTATTCCTTTTTTACCAAGTGAACCAATAAGAATAGCAATGTGGGAGCTGCAACTTCAGATTCAGCAAAAAAATAATTCAATATTACTTTGCATTAACATGTTTTAAATATGTACAAATATTTTATAGTCTTTTGGTGCTTGGAGGGGTCAAAGGCCTCAATAAATCAATATAATATAAATCGTGAATAATGATAATATATAAATGAACTTCCCAATTCTGTTGCTAGCATATAAGTTATTAGTCATGGGCACTCACCTTGACACTTTGTGCAATGCATGTAGTGAGCCACTGTGTGCTTTTCAGCTGCAGGGCCATGGTCCACCCCTATAGAACTTAGAACCTGAAGACCCCTTTGGGAGTATACCCACCATGTTGAGCGAAGACTGGACTCTATAGGGTCCATTGTGATGGACCGTTAAGACGGGGCCACCCTGTATCTCTTGCAGTTGCTGTAAAAACAGGAGATATGTTTGGAATGTGGGCACTTTCCAGTATACACATTTCAAACTTGCTGCTTAAACCTCAATTATGTGGAGCCAGATGACCAGTTGTTGCCTCACAAGACAGGTTGCACACTTTGCCGCCACTTCCTCCCAGAGCCCCTATGAGATACTCTGTCCCTTCCTCTTGCCCTTTTACCATGGCTTCTCTACAGGATGGTCTACACCCAAGGTGCTATGTACTCCTTCTGGACACGCTTGTCCTATAGTCCTCACCCTACTTTGTGCATGCATAACTGGGGATTACCCTCGCCCTTAGCTACAGTGCAACGGAACCATGCCAGGGAAACATTTGCTCTGGTGAAGGCCTGCACAACACCTTATAGTGACAATGGCTCCCTTGCACAAGAGAAGGATCAATATTTAACGCCCAACTTTGCATCTGGCACTAATTCAATTTTGGGCATGCAATAGACGGCCTACCTGACAAAGGCAGCTTTTTCTCTTTTTTTTGCCTTGCTGTTTCTCCAAAACAAGTCCCTTCTCTACCTCTGTCTGTGTGGCCAGGACCAAGAACCTGCTAGTGCAAGTGTCCGATACCTTGATAAACCCTTGGTCTAATTTCAGGCTATGCCTTTCCTACAGTACAAATTCTACCTTGTCTTTGCCACAAAATAGAGCGAGAGGAGAAATCAGTGATTTACTTTGACTACTAGGGTGACCCCTGGCCTCTCCCCAACTGGCCAGACCTGCTGTCTCTGGCCCCCAGTTTCATTGTGCTTTAGTCACTGAATTTTTTGCCATCTCCTATCTTTCCTATGGATAGAACTGTTGAAGCCCAGGTTTTAAAGAATAAGGTTACTTTTTGAAAAATAAATGCACATTTTTATTGCATGTAAAAAAAAAAAGCATTTATTTTTTGTTTCAGGAACCTGGAAAGCATTGCACCAGCGATCAGAAGATCGCTGATGCCATGCAGGTCTCCTGCACACTGTCAGCGTATCAGCCTATACGTGTACAGGTAAGACAATACGCCAGACAGACTTAATGAACTACTACAGTGCTCCAGAACGCCAAGGTAGTTCATTGAGTGCTATAAGCCGACAGCTGCTAAGGATATCGGAGCTTGTAGTTCATTCAGACACACAGCTGTGTGCCTGAATGATGTGGCCGTGTGGGCAGGGCCCACTGTTATCAAATAGTGGTAGGCAGTACGGGTAATTTCTCCCCGTACTGCTGCCAGGGGGGCAGCAGCAGTACTAAGAAAATGTTACATGTGCCATTCTAAAATCGTGTTTAACATGTTCCCAAAGGGGAACTTATTCTTTGAAACACATTGGGGTATCTAAGTCTGTCAAACACCTCCAGAAGGATCTATAATCGTATCTGGAAATCCTCCTTTGCCTGGTGTGAACATATGCACTTCAGTCCCAGAGATTACTCTCTTGTGCCTTGCATTCTGGCCTGCCTACAATCATTCCTTGGGCCCTCAGTCTGGTTCTCTGTGCCCTGCAGAAACCACCATTTGAACCCACGAGATATATCCTTAGATGTCCTCTCACTTTCTGTTTTGGCAATGTTAGCTTTAACGTTTTTTTGAAACCTACTGCATACCTGTTTTTAGCTCACCGTGTTTTATAGGCTAAAGGGATCTATTACAAGTACTCATCTCTCTACCCCACAGACCAAGATTTCTATAGAGGCAACGGTTTCTATAGCAAGTTATTGAAAAATGTAAATTAAAGTAACCAAATACTTGCAATTTTAATTACTTTCTCTCTGGTACTCAGGTGATCTTATTCAATGATAAATCTATATATAATGGATACCTTTTGCGTGTCTGCAATTCTCCAAGGTGCCTGTCATTTGAGATTGGTATTTTTTTTAATGTGCCAGTCATTTCATGTCAGCAGTCCTCTGAGGTACCGATCTGATTTTGGCCTTTCTCCTAGGTGCCTGTCTTCTATGCATTCCCTTTTGAGGTCTCCTACATCTCATAAGACTTGCCACTGATATTGAATTTCTATGGTAACTGATAAACAATGGTAATACATGTAATACTTGTACACATACATGGGTATACCTTTACTTATTGTTTAGTGTTTACCGTATGAGTGCCTCATGTAGTTATTCTCAGTAAGAAAGCCTCTGCATCATACCAGACTTAGTTGGAGACTTGGTCATTCAATCATGGAGCCATCGTTCCGTTAACTAGGGCAATAGAGAATGTACAGTAAAAACTATTCAGCAATCTCACAGAAGTTTCAACTCAAACTCAAAAATGAATTTGCTATTAAAGGTAGCTATGTATAATGCAGACAATTTATACAGAACTTTACATGCTGTGCATTCATATAAACACTGGCATCAAGATGCTTACAATTAAAGCTCCTTATCTCACAAGCATACATACACGTGCACACATATTCGGACCAGTTTGGATAGGAGTCAATCTTTCAGCAGGTCTTCTAGTGTAAGCAGCAATCGAAGTTCCAAGAGTAAACCCACGTAATCACAGGGAGAACCTGCAAACTCCACTCAAGATGGTGTCCTGACTGTGATTTGAACAGGGTATCCAGTACTGTAAGGCAGAACAGTACTGTAAAGCAGAAGCGTTATCCACCAAGTCACTGTGCTGCCCTAGATTCAAAATCAATATCAAAAGGATCTGAATGGAATCATTCAGAAATTTGTGAAAAAGTACATGAGGAAACCTAAGATTTGGCTGTGGCTACTAGTTAAAGCTTGTGTCCTTGTTTAGGAAATGCCTTGTACTTGAGACTTGTTTGAGGAATTGTTGGAACCGTTCATTCCTGCAAGGTACACTCTGTCATTTTTTAGATTCTTAATGTATTTTTTAGCCAAGGTCTCCAAAGTCAATAAGCTGACTGGATATCCCACTGTCGGAGAAATTTTAAAATGAGCTTTAACAATGCTTTCTATGAGGCTCGGTTCACACTGCATGCCAATGCGCCACACAGCAGGGGTCCTGTGCATCCTGGTACACTGTTTCGGGTCCGATTTTAGCCAAAATTTTGGGCTGAATTCAGACCTGAAACTGACCAAGGGACGCACAGGGCTCCTGTGCAAATTTGCACCAGAGCTACATTGTTGATATGTGAACCGGCTCCATAGAGAGCCGGTCACATTCTCCTGCTATTGTGAATTGGATGCGGGGCGGCAATTCGCAATAGTGTGAACCAGGCCTAAAATATGCAGGAGATGGTGGCCACTGGATTAAACAAGGATGGATAGTAAGACTAACATTCAGCATCTGAAAATTTGTGAATGCCAAAGTACATCAATTATAGTAGCCTGGATTGTCTGTTGTGAAATTGCTGTTGGGACTAATTTTTAGTTTTTCTTTTTTTTTTTCATAGGCCATTGAGACTCATTTAATTCGTAAATCTAGTAATGGCTTGACATACATTGCTGAGTGGAAAGGTGGTCTCCTGGAACATAAAATGGGCCATTTAACTTGTTTTGCTGGCGGCATGTTTGCTCTTGGAGCTGATGCTGCACCAAATGATAAAACAGGACATCAAATAGAATTGGCTGCAGAGATTGCAAAGACATGTCATGAGTCTTATGATCGCACAGGTGAGCCATTTGGATAAGTTTTAACTACTGGCTATTGTTTTAGGCTGTTGCCATTAGGAAGAATTAGGAAAAACAGTTTGCATTGAATGACTTGGTTTTCCACTGCTACTAAACTGCAAAAAAGATTAAAGTGATTGTAAAGTATCCTTTTTTTTTTTTTTTTTTTTTTTTTTTTTTTATTTACCTCCTCTGTGCAGTTAGGTTTGCACAGAACAGCCCAGTTCCTCCTTCTCAGGTCCCTCTTTGCTGCTCCTGGCCCCTCTCCCTATCGAGTGCCCCCATAGTCAGCAGCTTCCTATGGGGACACTGGAGCCCAGTCACAGCTTTGTGTGTCCATTCAGACACAGAGACCTGGCCCCGCCCCCCCTCTCCACTGATTGACTGACTTTGACAGCCGTGGGAGCCAATCGCTCCGCTGCTCTGTCTCAGCCAATCAGGAGGAGTGTCCCAGACTGCTTAGAGATTTGTGGGCATTGCTTGAGTGAGATGGGGCTCAGGTAAGTAATTGGGGGGCTGCTACAGTTTTTTATCTTAATGCATATAATGCATTAAGATAAAGTGTCCTTACGACTATAAGCAATTCAAAATACTATATATAATACAAAAATCACTAGCCCATTTGTAATATCTTTAATATAAGCCCCAGAAGCCATAGGATTTTCCATTGTATTAAATTGTACAGTCTACAGCGTAATGTATAGCAGAATACGCAGGGCAGTCTAGTTCCATGACTGATGTTTGGGGTTACTAAAAATCCTCTGTCAAATTTTTGTTTTTTGTAAATTACAAAGCAGAAATATACTGTCTACATAGATGCAATGTCACAATGTGCTCATATGCATCGCATACGAGCACATCATGAGAAGCTTATCTTAGAACGAAGCCCTCCACCACTGTGCTGTCACTGCTGAGGGCTTGATATCTTCCCCTGGTCTTCCTTCTGGGTTTGCATCCTCCGGCTACATGAGTGGTGACGTTATTGCACATGCGTGGGAGCCACCATTTACGGTGCGGGCTCTGAAAGCCTAACACCGTATGCTGAACCTTCAAAGCACATGAACCGGTAACCTCACCGGCTGCATGTACTCTGAATATCTCCTAAACTGTGCAAGTTTGGGAGATATTCGCAGTACCTATAGGTAAGCCTTACTATAGGCTTGCCTGTAGGTAAAGTGGTAGAACTGAGTTTACTACCACATTAATGATTTCCCTGCATTAAGGTAAAAAATGCTTTACATCTTGCTGTCCTCCCCCCTCCTCCCTAAATACTTGAGTCCTCAATCGATCCAGTGCTGTACAAGGCTGCCGTTTTCTCTCCCCTCTCCTTCTCTTGGCACAGGGACTTTCCATTGGCTCCTGCTGATGTCAATGAAATGCTGTGAGGAGGAAGCACGGGTGGAGCCAAACCCCACAATGTGTTTATGGAGCACTGCACCATACAGTGCATCTAGAAAGTATTCACAGCGTTTTCACTTTTTACACATTTTATGTTACAGCCTTATTCTAAAATTAATTGAATTCATTGTTTTCCTCAAAATTCTACAAACAATACCCCATAATGACAACGTGAAAGAAGTTTTGCTGTGACACTCCAAATTGAGCCCAGGTGCATCCTGTTTCCATTGATCATCCTTGAGATGTTTCTACAACTTGATTGTGGTAAATCAGTTGATTGGAAAAGCACACACGTCTGTATAAGGTCCCACAGTTAACAGTGCATGTCAGAGCACAAACCAAGCCACAAGGTCCGTGGAATTGTCTGTGAACTTGAGACAGGATTGTATCAAGGCATATTTCTTTTGTGTTGTCATTATGGGGTATGGTTTGTAGAATTTTGAGGAAAACAATGAATTTGTTCCCTTCCCGCTCCCCCACCCACAGGTCACTAGAACTAGTGTCCCCATTGGAAGATTTCCCCACTATTACCATACTTTTCTGTGGACAACCCAAAATTTGGAAGTTTTATTATATTTTTACTTTCAATGATAATGGTAAACAGGACAAATAGGGGTGTTCTCCCTAACGGGAACACACAGGCAATAATCCTCCTACAATCTATAGAGAAAACAATTTTTTTTGCCTTTTAGCTATACTTTAATTGCTGGGCTAAGAGCGTTGCCAGCCAGGAGCATCTGCATGAGCAATAAAGATCCTAGCCTATGGGCCATTCTCCTAGTAGTGATGGCACCACCTTGGAATGAGTATGAGCAATATGATGCATGCTAGTTTCAAGATAGCGGCATCACTTTTATTAAGTTTTAGGTTCACTTTAACTTGTAGAGAATGATTCATCACAGATTTTATGTAATGGTCTGTTACAATATTGTGTCACAAATTCTGTATTAACCGTTATTTTAAACATTAGTATATCTATCTATTTATTTTAATGAAATGTACAGCCTGTTTCTAGTCTTAATGTTTATCTCACTGGTTTTGGTTATTTTCTCTACCATCTGTTTACTCAGCAATGAAGTTGGGACCAGAAGCTTTTAGGTTTGACGGGGGAGTTGAAGCTATTGCTACCAGACAAAATGAAAAATATTATATTTTAAGACCAGAGGTGATTGAAACGTATATGTATATGTGGAGATTCACACATGACCCAAAATACAGGCAGTGGGGCTGGGAAGCAGTAGAGGTAAGCCACTTTCATTTCTCTTTATTTTATAAAACACTAAATTTTAAAATGTTGTGTTTATAGCCAAAACAATGTAGAAATCATGTTTATTCTTTCATGTTGTTGCCACATATTCAGCAGTGGCTGTAGCTGGCAGCACTAATCTTTTGGGAAAAATAGAAAGGCTAATTTTCCACAATTCGATTGATCGACCTAGTGGATTGGCGTGCGCTGGAGCAGTTTCCTCCCACTTCCTGTTATTGTCTGTGGGGCAAGACGTGAAAGCGGATCTAAAGCCTTAAGGTTTTTTCCCTTAATGCATTCATTCTATGCTTTAGGCCTTTTTCACACAGGCAGCTGTTCTGCCACTGTTAAAAGCATGTTTTGTTATTTTGAAATTCCAAGACTCCAGGCAGAGCGATCACTTGCAGTTGTACATTGTGATTAGCTGTGCCTACTTGTGTTTACATGCAGCTGCGTTTATCTGAGTTGGAGCATTCTTGCCAATTCTGATGTGCTTCCTGTTTTTTCTCTTTCCTTGTTGCTGCTGCTATATGTAGGTGAAATAGTACGCTGCATTTACCTGCAGTTATGTGTAGATAGTTGCAATAAATCCATCCTGGACGCAGTCAGATTTATTTTTTCTAACCACACCAAACACCATGTAACAAAACCATTGTTAAATGCAGTGTCTGAATGGGGCCATAGGAAAGCATTGTGTGAGTCTAGCTGTGGTAGATAACTTGATCTGTCCGCAGCTAAAAGCTGAATTCTATCCACCCGTGTGAAAGGGGCCTTAAGGTTAAAAAAACAAAAAAACCTGTGTGCTGCAGAATCCCCCTCCCCTTATACTTATCTGAGCCCGAACTAGATCCAGTATTGTGTACAAGAGCAGTGACTATATCCCTCTCTCCCTCCCCACTGGGCAGATTGATAGCAGTGAGAGCCAATGGCTGTCAACCAAATGCAGGGATGGGGCCAAACAATCCTATCTGTTCCAATGGACCCAGACAGGGCTGCTCGGTAGTGAGTGCTCTCATAGAAAATGGTTATTGCAGCAAGGCCCCATTCACCTGGATATATATTTCCTGCCACGGCCACAGCATGTGTATGACCCTTGCTGCTGCCTCTGCAGCTAAAGTGGGAACAGTTTGGAGTGGTAAAAATGTGGCTCGACCACATGGTTTTACTGTCCCTCTAACCTCACGTGTGAATGAACCCTTGGTTCACATCTGTACAGCTGTGGGTAGAGCAGCCTATTTATTTCAGTAGGCTGCCCTACCCACAAACTCAAGGAAAGATATATATGTATATATATTTTTTTTAATCTCACTGTGCCAAAAATGCACTGTTTGCCTATGCTGGGGGGTACTATTTAAATACTGGCACCCCTGCGTGTCCCATAAAACAATGTGCGTGTGTGCATATTAGGAACATGCGCACATTTGCGTGCACTCTCCAACATGCAGTAATGTGATCCAATCCTTGGACTGGGGTGTCTCATGGCTGAAAATACTTTTCATGGGTTCTGTAACTGGAAAAAAATTGAGAAATGCTTCCCTATGGGAATAAATGAGTGCTCTGGCATGTACAGGAATAATAGAACCAGGTGGAGACCATTTCAGCAGAAAGTCTGTGCAGCGTCTGAGTAGAGCAACATAGAGAAAGTTGCTGGGCAGTGGGCCAAGATAATGTTAGACAAGATGGTCTGCATTTAGGGAGTAGAGGGGAGTATATCTTTTAAATTGAAATCTAAAATACTCATGAGAAAAAAAATAATGTGGATAAACAATAATTTTGTGGTATGCAGACATGATTAGGCATTAAACGGAATGCAGGTAAATGGTTTTATTGGATAATGTCCATAGGGAAGCTCTTTTGATAAATGGTCAGCACCTTGTTGATGCCCACTAATGTAGAGCATGATTAAAGAATATTGATTGCCTTGTTCTTGATGTGTACAGTCATGCACTTATGCACTTGCTCTGTAATCAACATCTAAATAATGCATCATTTGGGCAAGAAAACACATATATGTACACAGTAAATGCTAAAGCACCTTAAAGAGACCCTGTCACCAGCCAAAACTCTTGCAGGTAAAAGCACAAAATAAAATTAACGTTTTTTAAATGC
>NW_027507758.1:279809668-279987168 GCF_037356315.1 Lithobates pipiens
AGGCTGTTGCACAAAGTAGTTTATTAAGAGAGACTCTATCGTATATCCAATAAATAAAACCTAAAAAACTGGGGTATCTGGCGCTACCTCTTATCAAAAAATAATAATAATTACAAACACCTAAAAGGAGAGTGTATTTTGGTGGGAAACCCTAATAATGCCAGCAAGTCCAATAATGCACCAACTTATTCTAAGAACTATCCTGTCTCTCAAATACTAATCTTGTATATCCAGTTACCACCACATGAAGATATTGATTCCCAGAAGAATACACCCCTACAGGGGCACTTCGCCTTTAAACCAGCTTTGAGGAAATCCAGCGCCTTGGCCCATATGCTGTATGGTCATTCGTATCCAGAAGAAAATTCAATTTTGCCATTCTAAGCTCCGTCAGCATCTGGATTTCCTCAAAGCTGGTTTAAAGGCGAAGTACCCCTGTAGGGGTGTATTCTTCTGGGAATCAATACCACTCCATGTTCAGTCTGCGGGGGTGAAACTTCAGGGGCTCCCTATGCACCTCGGGCCCTTGCTGTGCGTTAAGATGGCCCTGCCGCCTTGGTATCCCCTCTCCCTCCCAGTCTCTGGGTGTCTGCCTCTCAACCGCAGGGGTGATCAAATACCACAAAAAGAAAGCTCTATTTGTGGGAAAAAAAGGACATCGATTTTGTTTGGGAGCCACGTCGCATGATTGCGCAATTGTCAGTTAAAGCGACGCAGTGCTGAATCGCAAAAAGTGGTCTAGTCTTAAGCCAGCAAAATGGTCCGGTCTGAAAGTGGTTAAGTCAGCAGCTGCTGGCTTTTAATGTTTGCAGCGGTGGGTGGACCTTTTAAGGTTAAGAAAAGAGGGGGGGAAATGCACTGAACTGCATCAAATGCACTGGAACCCATCAAACATCAAAAATGCACATGCAAAAAATCATCTGGAACGCATCCGTACTGTAATTCTATGGTGTGAGCTGGCTCTTAGGCCCATCCCATTTGACTGCATGTTTGTGTCCGAGCTAAGGGATCTTTATGTAAAAGATTGAATATTTCACCTGTGGTTGGAGAATTATGGGTTCACATTTAATCTGCTGTATGCATTTTCTCCATGTTTTCTGTTAGGCAGAGGTGAAAATAACCCAGCAATACTTACATTGTAGGTGGGTTTGTTCCAACATGCATTTTCAACATGCATAAGACCTTTCAAGGTTTTATACCTTTTGCCACTGTAAATCGTGTGTGCAAAGTTATCAGTACAAGGATACTAAATGAAACTTCCCTTAAATTGATTTTCCCTGTGCTTTCAAATGTTGGCAGTTGCTTTTGTTTTTTTTACAGTATTTTATAAATGTCATGCAATCACAGATTCCTATATAAAAGTTTTATTACAGGAGAAAATTATTAATTGGAAAAACTGCAAAACAACCATTCTTTTAACTATCTTTCTAAACAAGCCTCGTGTTAGGCTACTCTTAAGTGCACTAGTGTTCTTAGGAGCTGAATAGAGCGTGCAAGCTACAGTAAATAATTGTTTGACAAATATGTTATCTACCATTGCCAAAGTCTTCCTCTGAAAATGGCGTCTTGCTGATCCAACAGCTTTGATACTCTGTGATACATTGACATAGACCAAGTCTGTTGGCTTCACTTGCTACATACTTGTTTTTGATTAGTGATTTAACAATTGTATTCACAAATGGCATTATCAAAAGGCGTCGGGGACTGCCTAGGTATTTCTGTAATTACCTTATTTCACGTCGTTTTTGGGGTTCATGACCAGCTGCGGACATGATTGGATGTGCCTAGCTAAGCTCCTGCCATATCCCCTGCAAAAATTCTGCTATTGCCCCTGCTACACCCTCACTCCCTGGGCCCACTTCAGATATATTTATATATATATATATATATATATATATATATATATATATATATATATATATATATATATATATATATATATATATTTGAAGACTGCTGATCCCTTCCACAACCATGACATGGAGGAAGGACGGAGCTGGATGAGAGTGAAATTTTTTAGATTCTGGATAGGGGTCGAGCAGCCAATGGATGCATCTATCCTGCTGCCAAAAGAGGCTAACCTGACCACAGTATCTTTGCAGAACAGTGAACGCTGAGAGGAAGTCGTCCCGATCAGTGGGTAACGCTGCTGCCATTTCCAAACTACTCGGGGAGAGTCCTACATATAGGACAAGCCCTGAACCCACATTAACCTACCTGGTGGTATGATTATGTCAGATTTATGTCATTGTTTTGTATGGAAATTTGGCGTATATTGTATTGTAGGCCTGTAATTATTAGGAATAACCCACTTTAATCTGTCCAAACAAGAGTCTAGTAGACATCCCGGGTATGATAAAGTTTGAAACGTGAAATCATAAATTATAATAACTATAAAAAAATAACTAAAAAATAACTTTTATTCACTAATGTAATCAAATCAAAAGCACTGAAATTTGCTCAGTTGCAGAATTGTCACTTTCAGTGCTTGCAGGGAACAGAGCCTGGTAAACAGTACATCGGGTGGAGTGCACAGCCTGCCGACACAGCGGGGAGACATTGTAGGATCCTGGGGACAAAGCGAGTAACTTTGCATGGATCTTGCAATGCAATCCCGAGTGTGGCTCAGGGTTACTGCTTTTGGTAGTGAAAATTCACCCACTCGAAATTACTGCCAGGGAGGTTAAAGGTCTTTATGGTGGAGAAGCAATGCAGTGCTTGACTGGTCAGGTTCAGGAATTTAGAGAGGATCTGTTGCTTCTCTGCCATGAACTCCAAAGAGTGGGGGACACACTTCAGCTCTGGAAAGGCCACCACATAAGTGATTTGTAATAAGTTAGGATTGCCATGCACAAGCCCAAAGCTGACATGCAAAAAATTTAATGAGGATCTCAAGAACCATCTGAGATGCAACAACCAAACAAAGGGCGCTAACCCCTGCTGAACGTGGAACCCCTTTAACAGCCCCCCCCCCATGTAAATTTTTAAAACGCAGGCCACTACAGTATGGATGAACAGGGTCTTGGGTAGAAATGCAACTGCATATGTGGTGTCCCTGAAAAAAAATAAAAATAAAAAAAGTCTCTGCATTGAAAGTGTTGCTGGAAGGACAAATTCCCTTGTACTGCGCTGTAGAAGATGTTGGTGCTATATAGACATTCATAAGGGTAGAGTGGGGAAGGCTCCTGCTGTCCTTGTACATGGCCACAGTCAGTGTTGACACTATACTTGGTGAAGAATGGGGATGGTGTACAGCTAATGGGAAGCTGCTCCCACCCTTTTTTTTAATGCCACCCCCCTCCATGTACACACTGCTCCCCTGCCATAAATATCTCTCACAGCCTATCAGTGACCTGTATATAGGTATTTCTTTACACAGTACGGGCCAAGCGGGAGGGAACAGGGCAGGGGGAGCAAAACATGGAGCATGGGTATAGGGGTGCACAATACAGGGGGGCACAATACAGAGGGGCACAGTAAAGGAGGGGACAGTACAAGGGTCACAGTACAAGGGTCACAGTACAAGGGTCACAGTACAGGAGGGCACAGTACAGGGGTTGTTGCAGATCTCTGTGACCTGGAAAAGGCATAGTATCCAGGAGTAATATGTTAGGCTTGCGGTGACCATTTGAAGATCAAAGCCATCCACGACTCCTGTGTGTAGCTCCAGGTGATGTGACTGCTCTCATGCTTCTCAGTGAAGGGGAGAGATAGCTGCTCAGCCTGGACGATATGTTCTTTGCAGGCAGTGTGGGGAGTTGACCCACTCAGTGCACTGCACTTTGAGCTGCATGAGGCAGTGGGGAAAATGGCAGGCTCCCGAGATGTTTAAACACAGGGTGCGCCCAGGAGTGTCATCAGACAGCACTCTAAGCATGCCCCATTCCAAGCTCAGCTGAGAAAGAACAGATGGCTGTTAAACTGCAGTTTGCATTTGCTAGCACCCAGGGAAGCTGTCATTATTACTGACAGGCAGCTCCCCCATGTTCAGTCTGCGGGGGTGAAACTTCAGGGGCTCCCAATGCACCTCGGACCCTTGCTGTGCGTTAGGTTGGCCCTGCCGCCTTGGTATCTCCTCTCCCTCCCAGTCTCTGGGTGTCTGCCTCTCTTCAGTGTCACTCCTGCGGGGTCCGCTCCCTGCTCTTCTGGCTCACATCGTAGCTATCCCCGGCCTGGTTCTTGAGGTACAGCTCGGGTGCTGACAGGCGCAGAGAGGGGGTGAAGCTAACTGGCATGGCACGCCTCCTTCCTCCTGCACCAAGACATGCGCCATGTCTGTCCCCTTCCCCCGCGCCAGGACATGGCACCACATCTGTTGGACCCTGCCCCCCTTCCCAGAGGAAGATGGTGTACTGGCACTCCCTGACTCCTGGAGAGAGGAAAGGAGGTGATCGGCGCCTTCCTCCCGCACCCCGGGCTATGGAAAACGAGGCACTGACAAGCTCCCATGCCCCCTCCTTCCAGCAGAGAGTAGGGAAACCAGCAGGGAAACTAACTTTTTATCTCACATGGTAGTTGCGCAGAAATTTTTCAAATGCTTTTTCTTGGGAAAAACGGTTTTGTGCTTTACAAAAAACAAAACAGTAAAGCTAGCCCAATGTTTTTGCATAATGTGAAATATGAAGTAAATAGATACCCAACAGGCCACCCTTCAAAATTGCACACGCTCGTGGAATGGCGCCAAACTTCACTACTTAAAAAATCCCTATAGTTACAGAGGAAGTCTAGGGAGAAAATTATTGTTCTCATGCTAACGTTCGCAGCGATACCTCACATGTGGTTTGAACACCGTTTTCATACGTGGGCAGGACTTGCGTACGCATTCGCTTCTGCATGCGAGTACACAGGGACAGGGGCGCTTTAAAAAAAAGTTATTGTTCATTTTACTTTATTTTAGTTTGATACTTTATTTTTTTCCCCCAAAAAATAATTTTTTTGATCACTTTTATTCCTATTACAAGGAATGTAAACATCCCTTGTAATAGGAATATGGCATGACAGGTCCTCTTTCCAGTGTGATATGGGATCAATAAGACCCCACATCTCACCTCTAGGCTGGAAAGCCTGAAATAAAAAAAAAAAGATCCTGGCTTTGATCGTAGCGGTGAGTCGGTAGAAGCACCAGAGGGCGGTGGCGGGGGGGGGGCATCCACTCTCTCCTCCCGCAAGAATGATCAAGCAGCAAAACAGCCGTTATGATCATTCTTATAGTGTAGGGCAGGGATATGCAATTAGAGGACCTCCAGCTGTTGCAGAACTACAATTCCCATGAGGCATAGCAAGACTCTGACAGCCACAAGCATGACACCCAGAGGCAGAGGTATGATGGGACGGCTGAAAAAACTGATATCTGAATGATGACAAAGTTTTCCATTTATACAATATTTCTAATGCAACGCACAGCATATACATACCAGAAATGACACCCCAAAATAGATTCTCCTACTCCTCCTGAGTACGGCGATACTACATGTGTGAGACTTCCAGAGCCTGGCCACATACAAAGGCCGAGTATGACTGGGTACAGCTGAGTATGGCAGGGTATGGTGGGATGGTTGAGCATGGATGGATGGATCCATGGATGTGACTGCAATTGTCACAGAGCAGCACTGTGGGCACTACAGATCCAGCCCACAGCACTGCTGCCGGGTGTGCCCTCTTCTTAAAGGTCCAAGCAGTACCGATTCACAAAAGTTTTAGCAGATAGTATAATGTTAAAAAAAAAAAAAAAATCTGAGGGAAAGGAAAAAGAAACAAACACATACAAATCAATAGTATGGCAATGGTATTAAAGCCATCAGCAAGTGAGATAAGACAGAGGGAAAGCTATAGACTGGGGGGGGGGCCACAGAGGGGGTCATAAAAGTGTACTGTATAGTGGATGAGGAAACCAATATCTGAATTTAGGCCATTGTTTTTTGTGTCAAAAGAAGCATCATTCTTGGCTCAAACGTTTTCCTTTCCTGTATAGTCCTGAAATTCCCTTTTAAGAACTAAAACTTTGCAGTCTTCTATAGTGTGGTCCAGTTGTGAGAAATTATGTCCCACAGGTGTGCAGAAACGGTCTTCCTCATGTTCCCTGATGGTATGTCTGTGCAAATTCATCCTCACTTGTAACTGTTTCACCAACATAAGATCCTTTGCTACATCTGTTGCATTGGATGAGGTCCACGGATCTATTTTATACATGGTTTGAAAGGGTTTGCAGTCAACAGGGCAGGATGAGGAGATTTCACACCATTTAAGAATGAAATCTAGAGTCCTCACTTTTGAGTTTCCTAACAATTTGTGGGTCGTCGCCCAATAGTTTTTTTTTTTTTTTTTTCTCCGGGCCACACACAGTAGCCATCAAATGGCACTTTATTACACTTGGCCACACAGGCCTCTGTACACTTGCCACCTAGGCATTACTCGCCACACAGTCTCATTACTACAGTCCTCTGGTCAGACCTTCTTCTCACAAATCTCATACATCTATTGACGCCCCAAGCATAGAAACAAAACATAAACATAGATATTTATTATTGGTTCTATTTCTGCAACAGGTTAAGTAAAGGAGTTAATTGGGTCAAACTGTGTAACATCAACATTACTCTAGTTTACACTTAGTTTTATCTTAATCCCACCATCCCGTCAACAGCATAAGACTCCTTCAGCCAATGGACCCCAGACACCGACTAATTACTCACCACAGAGAGCAGAATAAGAATAACCTTTTCTTACCGTGGCCACTTGTCTGCTCAACGTGAGTTTCGTGTCTCTGGCTGGGAACCCACCGGACTGTATCAGAGTTGAAAGTCCCCATTCTGTTAAATTAGGTTAGGGAGTCTCCAAACAAGACATTCAGATGAGATGGTAGATCCTAATCTTTTGAAAATAAAATGAGGTGCTTTATGCATACACTACAGTGGAGAGAGACCATACACTGATATTCAGGTCTACCAGGCCGAATGAAGAAGGAAGTGTGTCTGACTTACAAACATCAAGTTTAACAATATATACTTATGAATATGCATAAGGTCAATCAGCATTCATATCTTAACAGCAACAGAACGGTTAAGTAGGTGTATACATAATGTGACTGATAGAAAGTGAAAGAAAATATGGTACTGGATCAGACCAGCTAGATAAGACAGTCCATTCTCGAGCAAAAAAACGAGTAAACTGCTGCTGCTTATCTGGCGGTGAAGGTCGTCAGACTGAAAACGCTATGTCTAAAAAAGAAGCAAGAAAGTGCGTTAAAAGTTCTTAAAGTGATATAGATATATACTGACAGGTGAAGTGAATATTATTATCTTGTGACAGTGGCATCTGAAAGTGGGCCATCTATATTGGACAGCAAGTGAATATGTTGTCTCTGAAGCTAATGTGTTGAAAGCAGAAAAAAAACAGGCAGACGTAAGGATTTGAGTGACATTGACGAGGGCCAAATTGTAATGATTATAGATGACTGGGTCAGCTCTAGTGTCTCCAGTCTGCAGTGGTCAGGACCTAGCAAAAGTGGTACACGGTAGGAAAACCTGCGAATCATTGACCTGCTAATGGGCAGCGAAGACTCAGTGACATGTGGGGAGCAGAGTCTAGCCCGTGTAGCCCAATCCAACAGAAGAGCTACTGTAGCTTAAATTGCTGAAAAAAAGTTAATGCTTATCCCGATGTGTCAGAACACACTACACCACGGTTTGTGGCGTATGGGGCTTTGCAGCTGCAGACTGTTCAGGGTGCCCATGCAGAATGTGTTGATTTGGCTTCCAGATCTCAATCCATTTGAGCATAATTTACAGAATTTGTCACTGACAGCTTGAAGGCAGATATCACCGCATACCTTTAGAGATCTAGTGGAATCCATGCCTCATGGGGTTATGGTGGATGGTGGTAATGGTATGGCTAATCTGTATGCAAGCTAGCAGAAAAAGCCTACATGCAACTGGATAGCAGATATTCTACAAAGTGTGGAAGTGTAGTATACATGCTGCAATTGGGAGCAGTGAAAAGGCAATGCTTGAACAAACATGCTGACTGAAAAGCAAGTATATTTTTGCTTTTATTACAGGCATGCTTTTATATACCAAGTAACCCTTTGCTGACCAGGTCACTTTAAAGCAAAGCGTGTTTGCCTACAACAACCAACTATGTGATTAATTTTGCAATGCAGAAAAACCTAACTGGTTTCAATGAACTTTTTATGCATGAAGGCTTATATAGCATGGCAGTTGATGGCTTGAGTGCAAAAAACATGCTGTATCATATTACATTTTTATTTGGCTTAGTTCAGGTATAGAAGTCACATCTACTTGTAGCTAAGACTGCATACACACTTGAGTGTAGCATTTTCAATCGTTTTTTGCGGCGTTTTTTACTGCGATTTGCGGCGTATTTGCCGCGAATCTGTGCAAAAGGTCACCAATGTTAAAAGAAAAGAAAAACGCCCAAATCAGCCCGATTCGCCTGACAAAAAAGGGTCCGGAACTTGTTTGAGCTTCAGGCGACTTGGAGTGGAGATGTGAACCATCTCCATTGAGAATAATGGATTTTTTCCCCTCCAGCGTTTTTGTAGCTTCAGGCGTCAAGCTACAAAACACTTAGGTGTGAATGGGGTCTAAATTAGAAGATTTCTGATTTAAACAAATACCTTTGTATTAGTGTGCATAAGCAGAGGACAACGAAAGTTTTATCCATATTGATATTACTGATTTGTACATAAAAATATTTTAGATGGTATAATTCCAGTACTTAACATGCATACAGAGCTGTACACATTTTTTAATCTTTGAACAAGGTATGCAATTTTGCATGGACACAGTTTCAGCATGTTAAATTTTGGTCTTAGTGTGAATTTGTATGCATCTCAATGAATCTTATTATACTAATGCTCTAATATAGTACATCTGTAAATCCAAAATGTCACAAAAACCTGGCGGTGTTAATTGACTTGCTGCCCAACAAAAAAGTAACATACATCATCTTTTTCTTATCAGTCTTTGTAAATTGAAACCATGCCCATATTATTTGCAACAAGGTGCTTTCAATTGGCAGAAATGTGAAAGGTAATTGCATTTTGCAGGTTAATCGAAACATTGACAGATTCATGTGAAGCAGCCTAATTGTGTTCTTGTTGTTGTCAGGCTTTAGAAAAATTCTGCCGCGTTGAAGCAGGCTATTCTGGAGTCAGAGATGTTTACGCAACACACCCAAGCCACGATGATGTGCAGCAAAGTTTCTACCTTGCAGAGACACTCAAGTAAGTATGTTTGGGAACAAGATAGTAATTTATTCTTTCAGCCACAGAGATCGTAGATAGTGGCAGGCTTTGCATAGACTTCCAGTCAAAAATTAGAAGCGGCTGTTGGTCGTATGTGGATGGCACACACACTCCTGGAAATTCATAAAGAGTGTTGTAAACACTCGCTAGAAATGTGTCCCCCAACAGCTCAAAAAAATCAGCAGCTTGAAATTGGTCATGAAATATATATGGGTCTAGCAACATTTGTAAATGGTAAAACTTAAAACGGGAGAATACTGCATTAAGGCCAGTAGATGGAGATGAGGATCACAGGAAATCTATACATCTTGTTAGCAACAGATACATTATAACCATTCTAGAAAACATTGAGGGTGTTTATAAATGTAACAGTTGATACTATGGGGTTCCAAAGGAATCTATCAATGGCCAGTACAGGCAGCTGCACTGTAGTAAAGGATACGTACACACTCCTTTCCGTGCTTCAGCATAGCTCTACAGCAGCTGAAACCTGCTGCTGAATGGAGTCTTAAGTAGGCACCAAGTATGGGAACTTTTTTTCCTTTTTATAAACATGTTGGGCTCAAGAGATAAACTGGGACTTTAACAAGTACCTTCTAAATACAATTAATTCAATAAGCATCTAACATTTCATCATATTTCCAACTTCTAAGTTAAATTTGCAAAAGTCAAATTTTTTGGGGTTAGCAATTCAATTTTGGTCCACATTTTCAGTTTATAAATGATTCCCCATCATTTGATATTGTTTTGAATGTATCTAGATATTTGTTGCAAATTATACTTCACATATTGATGTTAAACGGTAATTCACTCATTCCATGAATCTGAATTATTTCCTCAAGGTTTCATTAACATCATTCACTTCTTCAAGAGAACATTAACATGTCATATGAATGTATAATTGCACAAATGGCAAACGTATACGTTTTTTGCCTGCATACAAGGCTTCTGTCTACTGTACTAGATTAACAAAATTTTGTATACCTATAATTTCCAGCAGCTATAAAATCGGTGTTTTTTCCCTCACCATACAGTGAGGGAAAAACTTCTTTTGATCCCCTGCCTATTTTGTATGTTTGCCCACTGACAAATAGTCAGTCTATAATTTTGGTAGGTTTATTTTAACAGTAAGAGACAGAATAACAAAAATATACAGAAAACCACATTTCAAAAGTATTCAAAATTGATTTGGATTTTAACTACTCGTGAAGGGGGTGCTCCTAATCTCAGCTTGTTACCTGTATAAAAGACACCTGTTCACAGAAGCAATCAATCAGATTCCAATCTCTCCACCATAGCCAAGACCAAAGAGCTGTCCAGGGATGTCAGGGATAAGATTGTAGACCTACACAAGGCTGGAATGGGCTTCAAGACCAGTGCCAAACAGCATGGAAAAGAAGAAAGGTAACAGCGATCTCTGCAGGGACAACTCAATCCATACACCAGGTCCACTCACAGGTGCCAAGGCTTAATGTGTCCCAACACACTCCAATGCAACAGTAGTAAGAAGAGCCGGCAACACTGTAATCCTTGAAGTGTTGTTTATTGGTACATCAGAGTGCCAGACAGCTTGGTGAGATGGTGGCAACAGTCGGTGCGATTGTTCGCAAATGGAAGAAACACAAAATAATTGTCAATCTCCCTCAGTCTGGGGCTCCATGCAAGGTCGCACCTTGTGGAGTTTCAATGATCATGAGAATGAGGAATCCTCCCAGAACTACACAGGAGGATCTGGTCAATGATCTCAAGGCAGCTGGGACCATAGCCACCAAGAAAACAATTGGTAACACACTATGCCTTGAAGGACTGAAATCCTGCAGCACCCGCAAGTTCCCTCTGCACGAAGCACATGTACAGGACCATCTGAAGTTTGCTAAGGAACATCTGAATGATTCAGAAGAGAAAAGGCTGAAAGTGTTGTGGTCAGATGAGACCAAGATCAAGCTCTTTGGCATCAACACAACCCGCCATGTTTGCCTATGACCCCAAGAATACCACATCACTATCAAACATAGCATCCACACGCATAGATGTGAACCTAACCTTAAAGGGGTGCCGTGACTGGAAAATGGTTGGGAAGTGCTGACTTAACTAGACTCAGGCATTTGTGACCTGTTTTAGAGACACTATTATTGAAACCAGAGTTATCAGCATCTTATCCAGACAGCCCTTTCTGAAGTACACATGGCAGTATTTAATGCCAAGTTCTTGTTGGCTACTATCTTATGGTTTAGTGTTCAAAGGGTAGGAAATATGTGGTTTGTGGTCAGATTTTTACTCTTTCTACCATGTAATATGTTCGCATAGCTGTGCTCCTTTTATAGATAATGTAAAATCTCTTCTAAACATTTCCCACTGCAGACTAGGATTGATGTTGAAGTGGAACTTTAGGCTAAGAATTGAAATAGTGGACAGGCAGGATTTTTAATGTAGAAGAGACATGCTTTGTCACCAAATCTGAACCATGGGTTTGTTTGAGCCCAAATATGTAAAATCTGTTGTGTATCTACACCTTATTTTGGTCACTGCCTAATAGAATAAATTCACCTTTGGGAAATATGTTACATGTTTCAACCGTTTTTAGGGTGGAACATTCAACATGTTCCCAAATCTGCAGCCGCTGCCTGTGGTTGTCGGCCTGTAGTTCTCGATTAAGCTATCATGGCACTGTGGAGAGCCATGGTAGTTCATTGATTCTTCCTGTCAGACTGTATCTGCCTGTCCATACAGGTTGTACGGCACACAGATACTCTGACAGATCTGAAGGAAACCTGCATGGCACCAGCAATCTGCTGATCGCTGGTGCAATGCTTTTTTTTTTTTTTCCTCCAAAAAAAGTGCATTTCTTTTTTCTAAAAAGTGAACTTATCCTTTAATCTACATTTCAAAATAATACATTAATTGGAACACCCATTGCTGTTTTAGAATCCTTTTATCAGATTCCAATTTTTTTTTTATTTACTTACTTTGCTTATCCCTTTCAGATATCTCTACTTATTATTTTCGGACGATGAGCTTCTACCATTAGAACATTGGATTTTCAACACTGAAGCGCATCCATTGCCCATCAACCGAAAAACTGAGAGAACGAAAGAAGGCTTGGCTGAATAGAAGCAATTCCAATTGATTTTATTTTTTATACATTTTCATTCACTGCATTCCTTCGGTAGTCCGTTCGACCGATTTCAGGACAGACATCCTTCATGTCAACAAGTTTCTTTTCCTGAAGATGTATTCCAACATTTGCAGTCTTTCATGTTTTCTCTGAGATTCCTTGATGATTCTAGAGCCATTCCATTGTGATCTTCCAACTGATTGTGAATCAAAAGCACCTTTCCCTGTGGACATTGCATATAGTTAGCTAGACAATCATCACTTGCCATATAGAAAAGATCATATAGAAAGTCTGCACTTTTAGTTACCAGTTCTTTCCTTTCATTTGACTGCAAAGATCCTTTCTCCTCTGTGAGGAGATTGTCTGCTTTATGCTGTAATATTTTGCCATGTTGCAAAAAGCCATAAAGAATAGTATAAAATAACTTTTTTTCTTTCCAGTTATATGTGAATCTAATTTGTCTGAAATTTTTCTAAGACAAATTGTGTAACTGTGACACCTTTCCTATTATGCGGGTTTTCTTTGGTAAAATGTTCAGAAGAATTATGTTTTTTATGAAACAGGACAAAAATATCATGCAGGCATTTTTTTTTTTTTTTTGGCAATGACTTTTTTTTTTTTTTTTTGTTTAAAGGATTAGTGACCTGATCTATTATATTAAATTGCTCTGAAAGTATTTTGAATATAAAACGTTTAGAAATATCTATATATCTGATCTATAGACAATCCAGGTTGTGCAAAGAAAATAATTTTTAATATGTTCAGATTATTTTTCCTAGGGAAAGATTGCTCATCCTTTGTATCTAAAAATTCCATTTTCATTTTTTTTTTTTTTTTTTTTTACTTTGAGCATCAAAATGTCTGTGGACCACCTACATTTTAACTTCCTAAAAGATGTTAAAGCTGAGCTGGATCTTTCAACTAAAGGGATTTGATAAAAGATGTTAAAGCTGAGCTGGTTCTTTCAACTAAAGGGATTTGATAAACCTGGAATAATAAAACTGGAGATTGCAGATTTGTCATGAACTCTTGTTTTAAATATCTGCTTTTTATTTGTGGACTCTGCTAATAAAAATAGGAGCATATTGGATGTCCAACACGTATGCTTGTGGGGCAGCATTCACACAAATCCAGTTTGGCTTTATGTTCATTCTGGGCAAATGGTAAAAAAAATAAAATCCATTCTTTAAATTTTCTAGTGTGGTTTAGAAAAGAAGAGTCAATACCTCGTTTCTATCGATAACACCCCAACATTTCTAAATTATGCCAGAAATTGAGACTGGTGTAATGAAAGAAATCATTGTTAGAGGGCAAAAGGAGCTCCATGACTCTAACAAGGTGTGTGCAACCTCAGCATTGCTGGTTCAACCACCAGTCTTGTGATGTATACATTTTCTTACAGCACCTTGGTATTTACATATAAATATATTGAAATGTTAATAATTTCTAATTTAACAGTGGCCATTTCCTAGAGGCCAGTGGTGTTCTTTGTATGCACAGGCGCATCATTTTTGATTCAATAAATGATGTAATGTTGATACCTTATTCACTATAATGGTTTTGTACACATGGATCTGTCACACTGTTTTCTGTGCTATTTCTCTGAAGAATGCTAACAAAAATACAAATGTTATGATTTAAAGAAAAGTGGCTGGTGAAGATGTTTCATGGCAGCATATAGACTGTAAAGTGACCAGTCCTCCTTAATAGGTTGTCCATTTTCCTTCATACATTCCTTTTGACCACTTAACATGTATTGTCATAGTTGGAGGTGGTTAAAATGATCAACCTCCTGCAAAGTCACAGCACTGGCTCCCCAGTGTTTAGCTCCTTAGATTTTATGGATGTCTGTTTTATTCATAAAGGAAGCACATTTCATATTCGGCCATGGCTTTCCTGTAACAAAATTATGTAAAGTCCTACCAACAGTAGATGTTCCAACTGACAACACAAACCTAAATGAATGTGTAAAAATGAGGGCCCTGGTACCAAATACACAGCCCACAGACCTCATAGGGCCCACCAGCACTACTCTATGCCTACAGCATCTTAGCTGTGCTGGCTGTATTAAGTACTAGCAATGTATCACTTGTTGGTTGACAGGGGTTAAAAGGCTCATAGACTTAAACTCTTCTCTCTCACTGTTCATTGTGGAATGTGCTCTGTGTGATGATGGCTCCTGATTGGACAATGCTGTTAGTCATATGTCATCACCATAATGCGCGCAGAGCAGTGCAGGCATTATTATATTGTGGTAACACACAGAAATGTGTATTTTACTGTACTTTAATGCAGCACATACACATAGGATGTTTCATTAAAATTTTTGCACAAATGTGTTTGTGTACGTCACAATGTAACATAATAACCTAATTTGTGAAAATTAAGCTATTATTCTGCTCTCTATACATGATTTTGGGAGCTGCACTTTAGATCCCGTGTTGACCACCTCTGATCAAGAAATCCATGAATCCTATATGGGAATCAGCATGCTTAATGTATGCTTCACATCTAACTTGGAACAACCCTGAAATGTTTGCCTTAGCTGGGCTGCTTTTTAATCTCTCTTGTCATGATCTCTACCTCACTTTACATCAGTTACATGTAATATGACAGATTTTCCTGAGGGTGCATGTTTGGTTCTTCAAACCTCCTGGTTTTAACAGTAAATTTTATTGCATTTAGGCTATTGAAATTGATCTGACTAGTTCTATATTTCTTTCCAGTATTTTGTCCAATTCCAGGCATTTTTAAAATTATATATTTTATAAACGGAATTAGAACCAGCACTTTTCATAGAAAAACACAAAGCAAATTTTACATTTAAACTTTTTTTGTCTTAGTTTTTGGATAGAATAGAAAAGGATGAGAACCTTTTTTACATTTATTTCAGTCTGTGATAACACTTAAAGTAGCTATTCGAACCAAATATTTTGCAGTACATGCAGAAAAATTAATGCAGGTACACAGAAGTACTTGTTGATCTGACAAATTCATTGTCCTCCCAACTTCCTATCTGAGCTGACAACACAGTGGGGTTGATTTACTAAAACTGGAGAATGCAAAATCTGGTGCAGCTGTGCATGACAGGCAATCGGCTTCTAACTTAACCACTTTAAAACTAGGCCGCCTTTTGACACTTTAAGTTAAAATCCCAATTTTTTCGCTAGAAAATGACTGTGTTTGAAAAACAGCTGTGCAAATACTGTATGACATAAAAAATTGCAACAACCGCCATTTTGTTCTCTAGGGTTTCTGCTAATATATAATTTTTTTTTTTTCTTAAGCAGAGACAGTAGAAAATATGACGGTCATTGCACATTCTTATGCCATGCATTATTTGCGTAGCAGTTTTTCAAACACAAGTTTTGAGAGAAAATACACTTCCCGACCGGCGCACACGATGAACGTCGGCAGAATGGCACAGGCAGGCATATTGGCGTACAGATACATCCAGTTTTAAAATCCGCCCTTCCATCGTGAGCGCGCCGCCGGTGGCGCACTCGCGTGTCAGTCGGGACCCCCGTGAGTCCGGTCTGCAGTTGTAAACAGCATCTCCCCCGTTCTGCCTAGCAACAAGTGACGCTGATCTCTGCTCCATGTGATTGGAGCAGAGATCAGTGTTCACTAAAACAAAGCCCAGCCCCCCACAGTTAGTAACACGCCCCTAAGAACACTTAACCCCTACACTGCCACCCACTGGTTAACCCCTTCACTGCCAGTGTCATTTACACAGGAATCACTGCATTTGTATAGCAGTGATTGCTGTATAAATGACAATGGTCCCAAAAATGTCCGATGTGTCTGCCATAATGTCGCAGCCACAATAAAAATCGCTGATCGCCGCCATTACTAGTAAAAAAAAATGTATAAAAATGCCATAAACTATCCCCCTATTTTGTAAACGCTATAACTTTTGCGCAAACCAATCAATCGCTTATTGAGATTTTTTTTACCAAAAATATGTAGAAGAATATGCATCAGCCTAAACTGAGGGAAACATTTTTTTATATATATTTTTGGGGGTTATTTATTATAACAAAAAGTAAAAAATGCGTTTTTTTTCAGAATCGTCGCTCTATTTTTGTTTATAGCACAAAAAATAAAACGCAGGGGTGATCAAATACCACCAAAACAAAGCTCTATTTGTGGGAAAAAAAGGACTTCAATTTTGTTTGATAGCCACGTCGCACGACCGCGCAATTGTCCGTTAAAGCGGCGCAGTGCCGAATCGCAAAAAGTGGTCTGGTCTTAAGCCAGCAAAATGATCCGGTCTGAAAGTGGTTCATGAATCTTCACTCAAAAAAACACTATGTAACCCAATTTTTTTTTTTAAATGTAAAATGTTACAGCGAGTAAATGGGTCCCTAACACATCAAGCTCGCAGAATGGTGACAAACGAAGATACTTAAATCTCCATCGCTTACATTTTTTTTTTTTACAGGTTACCAGTTTGGAGTTTTAGCACTAAAATTGCTCTCGCTATAACGTTTGCGGCATTACCTAACATGTGGTATGAACGCAGTTTACATATGCATGTGCAACCTACTTATGCATTCGCTTCTGCACACGCATGAAGGGACGGGTCATATATATATATATATATATATATATATATATATATATATATATATATATATATATATATATATATATATATATACACACACATACAATTTTTCATAACTTTTATTCCTTTCACAAGAAATGTAAATATCCCTTATGTTAGAAAGAAAAGGGATGACCGTTCCTCTTGATGGAGACATCTGGGGTCTATAAGACCCCAGATCTCTCCTCTACCCTTGAAAGCATCAAATCAAAAAGAAAAACATTGATCTGATGCTTTATAAAATAAATAAAAAAAGATAATTGTCTGCCCTAGACCATAAGTGTGTTATGTCGCTCCCAGCCTCCTAGGTCAACGAGATGAAGAGAGACATCTGCTCTCTCAGCTCTGTGGCAAACTATGCAAACCATTGGCGGCAGGAGGGGGGGTACCCCTCCGACTTCTGAAAGCAATCCAGCAGCTAATCGGCTGCTCAGATTGTTTTTCTGATAAATACAATCACCGGCTGAAAAAAAAACCAGGGTTAGGTCTGACAGCTTCAGTCATAACCCTGGTAAACCACTTCAAACCTATAACATAAATGTACGTTAGGGGGTCTTGAGATAGTTGAGACAAAAAAAAAAAAAATCGGAAAGCTGAATGGTTTCTAGACAGAGCTGAACCAGATTTTGCACTCTCCGGAGCACCTCCCCTATATGTTGTGGAGGCATTTTGTAGTCCAACAAAAAAACTAAACAGCACAGACCGCACTGTGTGGTATTTCCATGCAGCATTCAAGCTGGATTTCTGGCAGATAACCCAATCTTTTTTTTTTTTTTTTTTTTGTCCTGTTCATGCGGAATTTTTTTTTTGTTTTTTTGGGACAACACGTGGGTAAATATTTTGTATATTGCAGAAATGAACTGAATGTTTATTTTGCCCTCACGTAGGCTTTAACCAGTTGTGGTTATGTCCTGATTAGGGAGATTTTCACGTGAACAGGAAATTAGTAATACTATCCCCATTGAGGAGATATATACTGCATTTAAATTAATTCTCATCCTTGCGCTATCCAAAATAAGACAAACTTTTTTGGCTTAAGTTCCATTTTAAGTCTCATTCCTATTTACCACAGGTAAAAATACCAAGCTCCAAATGGAGAAAAGGTATCTTTAGAAATGCAATAATGTTATGAAACAATCCATGCATACAGCTTTTCTCCAATATTTTTCTTCCAAACCTTCCATAGCTTTGGTCTGTTTTTTTTTTTCTAAATCACCGTCTGGAATGAAAGTCTAAATTTTTCCTACAATGTGTCTAAACAGAATTTGATCTTTCATCTTTGGTATTAGTTTCCTTTAACTTTGATACACATTTGTCAAACCCCCATAGATTCAGTCTGCAGTATACAAGACACACCACAAGCTAGAATTTGTGCCATCATCCATGTAAAAGAATAGTAGGATTAATGTTATGTTATTTCTAAAAGCCAAATAAGCACAAGCATCTTTTATTTAGGCTGGCCCCAGGATTAGATAAACCAGCTTTAAAATATCATCAGAGTAACACTGGATCAAACCAATTTGTTATTTTTAATATGCATTCACATTTCTTGGAAAGATAAATGATGCTTATCAATACGTTTAATTGTATTTCTTTTTAATCAAACAGGTTTGCGAAACTAATCACGTGTTTAACATTTATTCTGTTGATGGATTTTTAGCAACAGGTCCATTTGTTTTCTTTCTATGCATTGGAATTTATTTTTACATTCCACCTTTATATAGATCTAAAATTTTAGGGAATATGTAATAGATTAAAATGCACAATTTATAAGAATTATATTTGTAAAATTCTATTGTGAATAAAGTCTTTTATTCTACATGAAGTTTTGGTGATGTATTTTTTTTTTATTTTTTTTTTATAAGCAATATGAAAGGAGGATGTTTTATTAATGACACACAAAAAGATAAACCTGACAATAAGCAGACTATTCTCTCACCATATGAATTCAAAATGAGCTAAATCATTACCCAGTTGTGGATATTGCACATGATGCTTAAAAAAAAAAAAAAAAAAACTTGAAGTGCACAGTACACTTCTGCTCTGTTGTCACAGCTCCCCTGTATTTTGACCATTCAGTTGCAGTGTAAGGCTGGCTATAGACAAAATCTCAGCCAGTTCAGCAGGAACCAGACAAGATTCAAACAGTGTGTGGGCAGGCTGAATGTACCAAGTTGATAAACTTGGGAACAAGTGGCCTGGTGCCAGATTCACTTGCAATTATTGCTAGCGGCTGCTATAGACGCTAACAATAATTCAAGCAGACAACGCTCCACGGTAGGGATTTCAGCACGTTCTGTGTTGATTGGGGGGGGGGTGTTAATTTCTTTTCTGCAACCCATGGTTGCAGGATAGAAATTCACACAATTTTTGGCCTGCCTATGTACAGCTGCTATTGTCAGAAAACAGGCCTCCTGTTTATAAACCCTGTTTAACCTCCCTGGTGGTATGATCATTTCAGATTTTAGGTGCTGAAAGCGGTACCATTATTTTGCATGGAAATTTGGCGTTTTATATTGTAGGCCTGTAATTCTTAAAAATAATTCAATTAAATCCATCCAAACTAGAGTCTAATAGACATCCCGGGTATGATAAAATTTGAAATATGAAATCATAATATATATATATTAACTAAATATAACAAATAATATAATAAACATTCAATCATGTAATCAAATATACTGAAATATGCTGAGTTGCAGAATTGTTTGCTGTAATTACTTTTAGTGTTTGATGACGGATCTCCCCATGAATTACTATCGCTCAATTTTGCGAGTGATTCTAATTTATTATCGCTGTTTTCTAGCTGGTCTAAAACCACTTTTGATGTAAACTGAAATTTTTTGGTTGCTATGGACAATCTCCAGTTTCCTGGCATAAAGAACAGTATTTATAATATAAAACTGCATGCAGGACACTGGACATGGTCAAACCACTAGGGACAAAGGGGATGTGTAATTATTTGATACAATTTACTGTAATCTTACAGATTACAGTACTGTATCTATACTGTGCTTTTTACTTTTTGAATTTGGCACTGAACTCCGTCCCCGTGCGTCGCAATGCTCGCAGGGAATGGAACTCTGTGTTGTCACAGATTGAGCAAAACATGGCGGCTTGCTGATCACAGTGGGGAGACATCGCTGGATCCAGGGGAAAAGGTAAGTAAACCCCTACATGTATCCTGCGATGCGATTCCGAGTCTGGCTCAGGAATACCGCTTATGGTAATTAAAATCTCACCCCGAGCCAGACTCGGGAATACCGCCAGGGAGGCTACTGGTGTGATACAAATGCAAAATAACATTTACCGGCGTATAACATGCACTTTTTTCCCCCTAAAATCAGGGTGAAATCGGGGGTGCGTCTTATACCCTGATCCCCCGCTGTTTCTAACCCTTTCTGCCATTCTCTGAGGCTTCTGGGTATTTTTGGGCGTTTTCGGACGCATGCAGCCGTTCTCGACAGCTTTGGGAAAGCCGAAAGCTGCCGAGAAAGACTGAGTGCGGCCGAAAATAGCAGAGAGAGGCTGAGTGCAGCCAAAAAGACCCAAAAGCCGCCGAGAACTACTGAGCGCTGCCGAGATACACAGGACATCCGCTCTGCATCTCGGCGGCGCCATTTTTAAATGGAAAAGACACAGACAAGACTGCGAATGATTGACAAGGCTGCGATGAAAGCCTGCAAATGACACTGACAAGGCTGCATTGATGGGCATTTAAATGTAATTTTTTTTTCTTTTAAATTCCCTCCTAAACTTGGGGTGCGTGTTATACACAGATAAATATGGTACTCTGTTTTCTTTATCTGCAGGTCAGAGAGATGGATACATTTTGATCTGCATATGAAGTCTGTTAACCATTTCAGCCCTGAAAGGATTTACCCACTTCCCGACCAGGCCATTTTTTGTAATACAGTACTGCGTTAATTTAACTGACAATTGTGTGTGGTCAGGTCATGTGACGGTGTACCAAAATAAAATGTGTCTTTTTTTTTTTTTTCCACAAATAGACCTTTTTTTACTTTGGTGGTATTTGATCGCCTCTGTGGTTTTTATTTTTTTCACTATAAACAAAAAAAGGCCAATGTAAAAAAAAAAGTTACTTTCTGCTATAAAACATACTCAATAAAATGTTTAAAAAAAAATCTAATTTCTTCATAAATTTAGACCAATATGTATTCTGCTACATATTTTGGTAAAAAAAAAAAAAAAAAAAACACACAAGCATATATTGATTGGTTTGTGCAAAAGTTATAGCATCTACAAATTAGGGGAAATATTTTTGGCATTTTTATCTATTTATTTTACTAGTAACTAAAAGGGGGTGTAGCGCTTGTTAACAATACAAAAAAATGTAAAGTTCATAATAAAGTTCATTCATGAAAAAAAAGAAAAAAAAGAACCACTCAGGATGACAACCACCAAAAACTTCTAATGTACAAAGTCCACAATGAGGAATGAATAAGATAAAAGGCCCATCACCTTCGCCCAAACACACTGACCCTTACCATCAGTGTATAGGCCATACACATTGAATTCAGGATGGTGGAGATGACAATCTCTCCCAGTTAAAAAGGCAATCGTTGTAATGGAGTATCCCAAAGAAAACTAATCTTTCACATCTGAAAAGGTGATTTGAACTGTTACTCTCGAACCAAGTATGTTCCAATAAGCACCCAGTAACACAGTGTTCATGTAAATGTAAAAGGCAAAAGAAGAATGCTCATTGCGCAAACATCTTTATACCAACATTTATTCAACAAAGTAAAATTAACTCACATTTGATAAGTAATAATGCAGATCATACAGTGGCCGCCGTCTCACCGTCCGTTTGTATTCTGCGCCATTTGTCGCACATCACTCATTTCACCCAACCTTTTGTCATCAACATGCGTCTTCAGGGGGCATGGTTGTGACGTGAGACGATGTATATTTATAGTAAAGGGAGGACCCAACAAACAGAAATTGCTTGCGTTCCAAATACTGGACTTAAACAAATACGGACGGAAATTAGTTGTGTTCCAAAAACTGGAAGTGTCCTCTCAAAAGAAGCCACGCTATGGAACTAGTATATATATATATATAGGTCCCACGT
The DNA here is from genome assembly GCF_037356315.1 of Lithobates pipiens. NCBI lineage: Eukaryota > Metazoa > Chordata > Amphibia > Anura > Ranidae > Lithobates > Lithobates pipiens. The sequence continues at coordinate 279,831,750 of NW_027507758.1, forward strand.
ATGAGTAGTGTTGCCAGAAACAAAACACCGTTGGTGGGTCTCAATCCCTCCAAGGTGGTGCCACTAATACCTCCCAGACATCCCTCATTAAACCAGTCCCTAGGGCGGTGATGGCAAAACCTTGGCACCCCAGATGCTCTAATACTCTGTAGTGTAGTGGATCATCATGGGAAATGTAGTTCTAAAACATCTGAGGTGCCAAGGTTTGCCATCACTGCCCTATGGTATCACAGCCCCAGAGGACACAGTTTAAGGTTTCAGGGATAAAGGCGGTGGAAGGAAAAGGGGTGGGCAACAGGCATCCCATATTTAATTTACTAATGCGATTCAAAACCGGTTCGGACCCCTGCAGATTATCGGGATGATTGGGGCCCCCCATATCATCGGTCAACAGATTGTTCTCCTAGAACATCAAGGGGAGGGAATTGGTGCCAGTGACAACATCCCCCCCTCTCCCCGTTTCAACTTTTGAGAGAGGGATGGACCCAGCTGCAGGAGGTTACAATAGAATTTTTTTTCCCGAGGTCTTGACAAACAAGAGGCATAGGTTTAAAAGGGGTACCAGAGGGGGAAGGAGGGTCCGTGCAAAAAAGAAGGTGCACTTGAAGGATGCAGGCCTTTTTAATTTAAGTAAGGCTTCTCTTTCTAATGAAGAGAAACGTGTTTTTAATCACAGATTAAAGTTTGCGCCCCCAAAAGCTCTGAATAAGTTTGATACGTTTATTGACGTTCAAAAATGTATTCGGAAGGTGAACATTCAACGTCACTTTATAGCGAACGAATCCTTATCGTTCTAATATAGCGGTGTCTACAGAGATGAGGAATTCTCAGCTATCTAATGCTTCGTTATTTAACCCCCCAGGGCAACAAGCCCCTGCCATATAGTTTTTTTGGGGATTTAGTCAATAAAGATTTGCTTTCACTGCAAATTAAGAAGAATAGGAGAGAGTTTATGTTTTAGAAAGGTTTAGAACAGCTTAAGAGCCGAGACGACATAATTGTGCGACCGGCGGATAAGGGAGTTGGCATTGTGATGCTGAAATGCTACGATTACTTTCGGATTGTGACACCTATCTTCCTTTGCGAGGGAATCCCACTGCCCAGTTTAAGAAGGCTCTTGTTGCATTGGTTGAGGAGGGATTTCAGAACAAGATTATACAAAAAAAAAAAGAAAAAAGCTTTTTTGGTACCATCAGCCCCAAGGCAAGGATTCCGGTAATATATTACTTACCAAAAGTACATAAAGATCCTATTTGCCCCCCTGGAAGGCCGATTGTCAGTGGTATTGAGTTACTTCCAGGGTGGGCAAATGTCGATCATTTCTTGCAGCCATTTGTCATTAAGACAACCTCCTATTTGAGAGACTCTACGCAGGTGATTAATGCACTCAAGAGTGTCCAGTGGAAAGAATCCTATATTTTTGCAACAGCGGATGTATCTTCGGTTTATACTATTATTTCGCACACTCATGGTAGAGAGGCTGTAGAGTACTTTTTAAAGACTGATACCCTTCATGTGCAGCAGCGATCGTTTATTCTTACTCTGCTGGATTATGCCATGCAGCACAACTATTTCTGACACAACGGGTCATACTACGTGTAGAATGGGGGTGTGGCCAAGTTTGCCCCCAGCATGGCTAATCTTTTTATGTCCAAATGGGAGGAGGATGTCCTCTAAAAAGAACCCAGGAGTGAGCTGGTGTTCTGGAAAATATATATAGATGATATCCTCCTCCTATGAGATGGACTCTTGGCTTCTTTAAGTGGTTTTATTGCTGGTCTAAATTCTAATGTTGCGGCATTTCCCTTACCTTTGAGGCCAGTAGTACTGCCATACACTTTCTGGATCTTCGAATAAGGATTGTTGATGGCCAAATTATTACATCTACTTTCTTCAAAGAGACAGATCATAATGGCTGCATGGTTGATGATTCCTTCAAATTCTTTATTAATAACGGCTAGTAAATTTTAATGTTTTACTTCATTGTTGTATGTTTAGACATTTTTATTTATTATGGTTTTATTCTTATGGATTGATTTTTTTATATTTATGTAATTATTTGTTTATTTTTATTTTTAAAATTTGGTGTAATTTTTCTTCTGTCCATGAGGGGGTCGCCGTTTCTTGCATCGGTTCTATGTCCATTTGAATACTATATTGATGTTGTCATAAGTCATACACACTGTTCCCTATATAGATTTTTTTATTTTTAACGGATCTATGCACTCATAGTTTTTGTTTTGTTTCTGCTGACACTATTCATAAGTGGGACCTATATATATATATTCTAGTTCCATAGCGTGGCTTCTTTTGAGGACGCTTCCGGTTTTGTTTACGGTTTTTGGAACGCAACTAATTTCCGTTCGTATTTGTTGAATTTCCGTCAGTATTTGTTTACTTCCGGTATTTGGAACGCAAGCAATTTCCGTTTGTTGGGTCCTCCCTTTACTATAAAGGGAGGATCCTTTATATCGTCTCACATCCCAACCACGCCCCTGAAGAGGCATGTTGCTGACAAAACGTTGGGTGATGTCAGTGATGTGTGACGAATGGCGCAGAATACGAACGGACAGTGAGACAGTGGCCATCTTTATGGTTAGAGGCGCTGTATGATCTGCATTGTTTATTACTTATCAAATGTGAGTTAATTTTACTTTGTTGAATAAATGTTGGTATAAAGATGTTTGCACAATGAGCTTTCTTCTTTTGCCTTTTACGTTTACGTGAACACTGTGTTACCGGGTGCTCATTGGAACATACTTGGTACACTTGGTTCAAGAGGAACAGTTCCCATCACCTTTTCAGATGTGAAATATTAGTTTTCTTTGGGATACTCCATTACAACAATTGCCTTTTGAACTGGGAGAGATTGTCATCTCCACCATCCTGAATTCAATGTGTATGGCCTATACACTGATGGTAAGGGTCAGTGTGTTTGGGTGAAGGTGATGGGTCTTTTATCTTATTCATTCCTCATGGTGGACTCTGCACAGATCAGACATCTGGCATTTTTTACACTTTTTTGGGAACCAGTAACATTATTACAGTGATCAGTGCTAAAAATATGCACTGACATTGTACTAATGGCACTGGCAGGAAAGGGGTTAATGGGCAATCAAGGGGTTAAATGTGTTCCCTCAGTGTGTTTATAACTGTTTGGGGATGGGCTGCTTGGGACAACACACAGATCCATCTTCTTGCAAAGACAGGATCTGTGTATGATCCCGTCAGAAGGGAGATCTGCCTTGTTTACCTTGGCAGATCCCCGTTCTGTCACTGCGGGGAACGATCGTGAGCAGCCAGCAGACATAGTCCACAAACCCACTGATTGGCTCCCCCGCTGGCCAATGGGCGCGCGCCCACAGATCACTATGTACGAGTCTGACGTACACTTACGGCGATTTGTGCAGCCGAGCCAATTGGCACAGTATAGCTGTGGCGGCTGGTCCACAGCGGTTAAAGCAACTGGCAAGAATAATTTTTGTAAAAATGTGTCCCTTTTTAATCCCTTATTTAACCCTTAATTAACTTCTCCTTCTCCTTCTTTTATAAATTAATATCCTGACTTTTTTGTTTTGTTTCTATTCTAGCTGTTAATATTTAAGAATTTTTGTGTTTTGTTCATAATTTTTTTTTTTTTTAACAGGACAAATTATAGAACAAAATGTATACTTTTTATCTTCTATAACACTTTTTTTCTTTTAAACCAACACTTGGCCAAAATAGCAAAACATGTGGGGTTTAGTTTTGTTCATAGATTACATATTTTTTTTCAAGATCATATAACCAAAAGAAAGCCTAGTGTGTCCTAGAAAAAAAGCATGGATTTTATCTTAACCACTTGCCGACCGCTGCACACCGATATACGTCGGCACAATGGCAGCAGTAGGAAAATAGGTGTACCTGTATGTCCCCTTTAAGTTGCAGGGCTAGTGGGCACGCACCCGCCGCATACAGGGTGACCGTGCCCACGGGACCGGCGAACGTTATGTCCGCTGGTCTCCCGGCGATCATGTCACGGGGCTGTAGAACGGGGAAGTGCCTATGTAAAAAAGGCATTTCCCCCGCTCTGCCTTGTGTCATGACAGAGATCACTGCTCTCTGTCATCAGGAGCAGCGATCCCTGTCATGTGAGTTGTAGCCCATATCCCCCTACAGTTAGAATCACTCCCTAGGACAAACTTACCCCCATCATTGCCCCCTAGTAGCTAACCCCTTCTCTGCCAGTGTCATTTAGCCAGTAATCGGTGCATTTTTATAGCAATGATCGCTGTATAAATGACAATGGTCCCAAAATAGTGTCAAAAGTTTCCACCATAATGTCGCAGTCACGATAAAAAACTCTGCCATTACTAGTAAAAAAAATAATAATAATAAAAAATGCCATAAAACTATCCCATATTTTGTAGCCTCTAAACCTTTTGCACAAACCAATCAATATACGATTATTGAGATTTTTTTTTTCTTAACCAAAAATATGTATTAGAATACATATCGGCCTAAACTGAGGTAAAAATCGTTTTGTTTTTTTTAATCAATAGTTTTTATTAAAGTTTAAATTTTTATCATGAAAAATTACAGAAATTATGACTAAATAACATATCAGTTACAGTATTTAGATACATAGATAATAGTATCCAAAAATAATAAAAAATATAATATAAAGAAAACCATATTAATTATCTCAATTATAATAGGGATAATAAAGATAACGATCGAGAGGTTATTAATACATCTATTGTGGAGACAATACACAAAAGTAATATAAATATTATCTTCATATATTTATATACTGCCAATTCAAGTAATTCAAAGATGATGAGCCTAGATATATTCCCGAACACCCCTATGGGTGCTAAACTGTGTTCGGGACAGTAATAGTAACCTGTCATTTAATATATACAAAACAAAGATTAAAATATTAGAGCGGGGTAAGTAATTTTTTAATTCAAGTTATCTAGGAACAAAGAACTCGTGCAATGTTTTGGGGACTAGCCCATTTTAACCATGGCTGCCATATTTTATGAGTATGTTCTTTTTTGTGAGGCCGAAGAGCTAGAATTGATTCATAAATGTAATGAGTTTGAGTCGATTCTATCACTTCTTTTATGGAAGGAGGATCAGGATTTTTCCAGTTCCTCGTTATACTGATCCTGGCTGACAGCTAAATATGTATAAACACATTTCTAAACTAGATAGGATATCGATCAAGATCAATGGATAATAGAGCCAGTGAGGGATTTTGAGGAATGACTGTTTTGGTAATTTTAGACATAACTTGAAAGATTTGTTCCCAATACTTCCCAAGTTTAGGGCATGTCCAAAATGTATGTAACATAGCACCTTTTTTGCCGCACAATCTCCAACATTTGTCGTTAAATGTGCCTTTGAATTTAGATATTTTCTCAGGAGTAAGATACCAGCATTGAGTCAATTTAATGGGTCCTTCCCATAATGTAGAGCAGCATGTGGCTTTATATGTGGTGTTACAAGCTTTTTCCCATTGGTCAACTGTATAGGTGTATCCTAAGTCTTCTTCCCATCTAATTAAAGGGATAGTCTTTGTAAACACACTTTTTTGTTGAAGAAGATTATAGAAAAGAGAGATCCCTTTTTGTTGATGTATGGGGATCTTAACCACTTGCCGACCGCCGCACGACGATGTACGTCGACAGAATGGCACGGGCAGGCATATGGGCGTACCTGTACGTCCCTGCCTTCCCGCGGGTGGGGGGCCCGATCGGGCCCCCCCCCGGTGCCTGCGGCGGTCGGTATTCGTTCGGGAGCGATCTGGGATGAGGGGGCGGCCATTCATTCATGGCCACCCCCTCGCGATCGCTCCCGACGAATGTAAACACAGGAGAGGAAGTGATGTAATCTCTCCTCCGTGTCGGTATTTTTCGTTCCGACACCGAGGAGAGAGGATCGGTGAGTTGCACCAACACGACACTTCACAGTAGAACATGCCAGGCACACTCACACCCCCCCGATCACCCCCCCAATTACCCCTGCCCCCCCCCCAGTCACAGTGACACCAATGCATTTTTTATTTTTTTTTGCATTGGTGTCATTTGTGACTGTAATAACTTTTAGGGCAGTTAGGGTTAGCCCCCTTTAGTTCTAATGTACCCCCCTAACCCCCCAATAAAGGTTTAACCCCGTGATCACCCCCCGTCGCCAGTGTCACTAAGGCTGGGTTCACATTGCAGCGGTTTATGAGAACGGATGTGATTCGCACCGCACTGCAGTGCAAATCACATCCGATCTCTGCGATTCGAGTTCAGCCATTCGCCGCACCCGCCGCAAATTCGCACGGGACCCTTTTTTTGGTCCGCAGCAGAATCGGATCGCATGGGTGTTCACACCATGCGATCCGAGTTTGCAGATCGCACTGCGATATGCGAACTGATCTGGGGGTGTCATTAACATTTCACTGACACTCCCAGCAGTTCGCATAGGGCAGTGTGAACTGCCGCCGGGAGGCATTCGATGCGGGAACCCGCCGCGGATTCGTGGCGTTCCCGCATCGCTCCAGTGTGAACCCAGCCTAATAAGCGATCGTTTTTCTGATCGCTGTATTAGTGTCACAGGTGACGCTAGTTAGGCAGGTAGGTATTTAGGTTCGCCGCAGCTTTTTATAGCGCCAGGGACCCCCATATACTACCGCATAAAGCCCCCTGATTGCCCCCTAGTTAACCCTTTCACCAGTGATCACCATATAACTGTTACAGGTGACGCTGGTTGGTTAGTTATTTTTTTATAGTTTCAGGGCACCCGCCATTTATTACCTAATAAAGGTTTAACCCCCTGATCACCTGGGGGGTGTCATTTGTGACTGTAATAACTGTTAGGGGCAGTTAGGGTTAGCCCCCTTTAGTTCTAAGGTACCCCCCTAACCCCCCCAATAAAGGTTTAACCCCGTGATCACCCCCCGTCGCCAGTGTCACTAAGGCTGGGTTCACATTGCAGCGGTTTATGAGAACGGATGTGATTCGCACCGCACTGCAGTGAAAATCACATCCGATCTCTGTGCGATTCGAGTTCAGCCATACAGATAGTATGGCTGAATTCGCGTTGCACCCGCCGCAAACTCGCACGGGACCCTTTTTTTGGTCCGCAGCAGAATCGGATCGCATGGGTGTTCACACCATGCGATCCGAGTTTGCAGATCGCACTGCGATATGCGAACTGATCTGGGGGTGTCATTAACATTTCACTGACACTCCCAGCAGTTCGCATAGGGCAGTGTGAACTGCCGCCGGGAGGCATGCGATGCGGGAACCCGCCGCGGATTCGTGGCGTTCCCGCATCGCTCCAGTGTGAACCCAGCCTAATAAGCGATCGTTTTTCTGATCGCTGTATTAGTGTCACAGGTGATGCTAGTTAGGCAGGTAGGTATTTAGGTTCGCCGCAGCTTTTTATAGCGCCAGGGACCCCCATATACTACCGCATAAAGCCCCCTGATTGCCCCCTAGTTAACCCTTTCACCAGTGATCACCATATAACTGTTACAGGTGACGCTGGTTGGTTAGTTATTTTTTTTATAGTTTCAGGGCACCCGCCATTTATTACCTAGTCTCACTAGTGTACCCGTAAATTTAGGGGTGTCTACTTTCCAAAATGGGGTCATTTGGGGGGGGGTTTGTGCCATCTTGGCATTTTATGGCCTTCAAAACTGTAACGCCCTTAGAAAGCCTGAAGGCGGTGCTTGGTTTTCGGGGCCCCGTACGCGGCTAGGCTCCCAAAAAGTCCCACATATGTGGTATCCCCGTACTCAGGAGAAGCAGCAGAATTTATTTTGGGGTGTCATTTCACATATGCCCATGGCATGCGTGAGCAATATATCATTTAGTGACAACTTTGTGAAAAAAAATTAAAAAAAATTAAAGTTTGTAATTTTCCCGCAACTTGTGGCAAAATATAAAATATTCCATGGACTCAACATGCCTCTCAGCAAATAGCTTGGGGTGTCTACTTTCTAAAATGGGGTCATTTGTGGGGATTTTGTGCCATCTTGGCATTTTATGGCCTTCAAAACTGTAATAGGTAGTGAGAAGTGAAATCAAAAATTTACGCCCTTAGAAAGCCTGAAGGCGGTGCTTGGTTTTCGGGGCCCCGTACGCGGCTAGGCTCCCAAAAAGTCCCACATATGTGGTATCCCCGTACTCAGGAGAAGCAGCAGAATTTATTTTGGGGTGTCATTTCACATATGCCCATAGCATGTGTGAGCAATATATCATTTAGTGACAACTTTGTGTAAAAAAAATAAAAAATTTTTTTTTTGTTATTATTCAATCGCTTGAGGCAAAAAAATAAAATATTCAATGGGCTCAACATGCCACTTATCAATTTCCTTAGGGGGTCTACTTTCCAAAATGGGGTCATTTGGGGGGGTTTTGTACTGCCCTGCCATTTTAGCACCTCAAGAAATGAGATAGGCAGTCGTAAACTAAAAGCTGCGTAAATTCCAGAAAACGTACCTTAGTTTGTAGATGTGACAACTTTTGCGCAAACCAATAAATATACAGTTATTGACGTTTTTTTTACCAAAGACATGTGGCTGAATACATTTTGGCCTAAATGTATGACTAAAATTGAGTTTATTGGATTTTTCTAATAACAAAAAGTAGAAAATATCATTTTTTTTCAAAATTTGCGGTCTTTTTACGTTTATATCGCAAAAAATAAAAATCGCAGAGTCAGTCAAATACCTTTAAAATAAAGCTCTATTTGTGGGAAGAAAAGGACGCAAATTTTGTTTGGGTACAACATTGCATGACCGCGCAATTACCAGTTAAAGCAGCGCAGTGCCAAAGTGTAAAAAGACCTCTGGTCATTTACCAGCAAAATGGTCCGGTCTGAAAGTGGTTAAGGAAGGACCAAGCCGATTGGGGAACGTTATAGGTCCATGATGGGAGGTTGGAAATGCAATTCTTAGTTCGGATGTAGAGGAATAAATCTGAATTTGGCAATTGAAATTTCTTTTGAAGTGTAGGAAATGGTTTGATCACCCCATTATCAAGTAGATCAGATAGATATTTAATTCCCTTCTCTATCCATGGTGTAAATGAGGTTGTCTTCATGAAATTATGTAGAGTATTTCGCGGAATTTGGACTTTGGTAGGAAGAGGGTGTGAGGAAGTTGGATGCAGAAATCGAACCCAGGATTTAAGTGTCGCTAATATTGTTGGGGAGATGTGAGAAGGTATTGTTAGAAAAGTTTTAAATGTTTATTGTGTGACTATTAGAAAAACAATAGTCCTGAGACTGATTTGTTAAAAAATAGCTTACTTCTGAGCACATTATTGTATTAACTCATTGTATTGTTTTGTCTTAATTAACTCCATAGTAAGTTGTAGAATTATTAGATTTAACTAAATATGATAGCCTAAGAATGTACGGAACATGTATAGCTAATAATAAAGTGCCAGCCTGTGCCATGACAACGTTATTTATGTTCCCTCAGCCAATAGAAGCACAGAGATGTTGTTCTTATGGGGTATGTGAGGGCGTAACACGGTCTTTTGGGAGACATTTTTTCTTCAGCTTTCGTCCTGTAAGCATGTCTCTCTGTTGTGGGCCACATCAGAAATAAATTTTCCTGCTTCTCAAGAACACCTGGAGTTTCTTTTACTGATCACAAGGGAAATTCCTAACATTTTTGGTCTTTCGAGCCAGGAGCAACATGCTGGTTTTCAGATCAGACTGCCCCGACAACACTTCGGTGAGTATTGGACTTTGAAGCTCACCGACCGATTTAAAGTCCCCCCAATCAAAGTTATTGGTGAAAAAGGGGCAGGGGCAAAAAAGATCTGGATTCCACTGTCTGTTTCCGAACCTTGTGTGATCCAGTCCAGGTGTTTGAGAGGTAAGATAATTTAAATTATTCTTAATTCTTTCTAAGAGTCTTTTCTCTCTCTCTTTGCTTAATGTGTTGTAATTGCCGACATTGGTATTGATCCTATAATATTCTAGATGATCCAGTGCTCGTAGACAGAGACACTTGGGGACGTTGTCTAAGGTAAAAAATTATGTCGCCCGCTGTCCGGACAGATAACAAAAAGATTTGAGGTATACCGAATGTCAGAGGTTGAATGCCTGACTATTTTAAGCGCTGTTTAGTTAAGTGATCTAAAAAGATCGCAAGGCTAATATTTTTTTTTTCTCCTTTCTCAGTGTGTTAACTTTCTCTTTTCTCATGTTTAACTTTTCTGTTGATGTTGCAAGCTCATTGAATAACGGTACTGCTGAGATACGTTTTAATTATTTTCTAATTCTCCCTATAGTGTGGGGAGTGTTGATGTTTATATTCTTCTTATATTCCTTTTGTTACCGTGAACCGAGAGTCACTATTCCAGTGTTTTATAGGTTAATGAGAGACCAGACAGACACTGACAATGGGGAGTAACCTTTGTAAGAGAATATCTTGTGCTTGTTTATGTTGTTGTGTCCCTGAGGTGCCGTTAGAAGGAGATAAGAAATTTATGCATAGCAATGACCCAAAGTCTGTTCAATACTGTGCTAAGTGGGAGAGGAAGTTTGGATTTAATGGTAAATTAACTGTGAAAGGGTGTCAGGAGTTGGTGGATAAGCTGAAGTTGTTAGGACCTAAAGATCAAAAAAGGTATGGGTTAAAAATGGCGGAGTATTGGCTTCAGCATGCTAAAATTAGGGTAGAAGGAAAAAGAACAAAGGAAAAATGCCAAGCCCAATTGCCCCTGGTGGACAAAGAGGATGATCTCATCTGTTATACCCAGAGACCACCTCCCTATAATGGTCCTCCCCCTCAGGTGCAAGTAACTGCCCAGAGTAACACCTTCCCTGTGACATCCACCCCTGTCAAAGGAACCGCCTCTGAACAAAACCCCAACTCCACTTCCTCAATCTCTCCAGACAGTAGTTCAGTCCTGGAGATGAACAGATCGATCCTTGAAACATTAACTGACGCCATAACTCATGCACTAGGTTCCCCAGCAGGAGCCAAGAGACTAAGTAAACCTCCTATTAGGTATGGTGTGGAGGACGGTGAGGAATACCCCTTGATAGAGGTCCCAAACCCAAGGGGAGGACAGAATGATGCACTGGGCCAGCCATATCCCTTGACTATGACTGTTTTTCGACCATGGACTGACAGTGATATACAAAAGGCTACAGAACACATAAAACATCCAAAATTAGGTCCAGCTGAATTCATTGAAAACATAGAGGGATTACGGAACAGTTATAAATTGAATGGGGTGGAAGTAGAGAGAGCCCTGAGGAGAGTATTAGAGTCAGATTGGGCTTTGGTAAAGGGGGATTGGGACCCCTGCGCCCCAGCAAATGCACATGGACGGGGGGATCCATTGCCTCCAGAAAGCCCAGACTTAGGAAACAGGTTGACTGCCCTACTGAACAGATGCCAGCTTAGATGGGTACAACGGACTGATTGGTAAAAAATAAATATGACAGTACAAGAAGATAAAGAAAGTGTCAGTGACTACCTAAATAAATTACGAGAGATTTTTAGAGTGTTCTCCGGGCTCCCCGAAGCTGAAGATGTGAATAGTGCATATCAGCAACAGCTAAAGATTGCTTTTTTAAATGGATTGAAACAGGATCATAAGGATTACATTGTTAAAAACATGGTTACTTACCGAACTGCATCAGTTTTAGATGTTTTACAATATGCTAAGCATTCTGAGAAGTATTTGAAAGCAAAAGCAAAAAAGAATGTTAAAGTAAAGGTTTTTATGCAAGGTGATGAAGGAGAGGAGGATGCAGAAGAGTACACTGCTGAGGCAGAACAAGAGGGGTCTCATAGAGGGAGAGGCACAGGTAGTTTTAGAGGAAGGAACAGTTTTAGAGGAAGAGGAAGGGGTAGAGGACAATGGAGGAATAAAGAATGGGTGGAAAGAAGGGAATGTTGGGATTGTGGAAAAAAGGGACATTTGGCTAGGGACTGCCCTGAGGGGCCAGGCCCTCACAAATCGGATTGACTAGAAACAGTATGTGTGAGCCACCTGGAAAAGATAGGGTATGTTGAAAGCTTACCACAGGTCGAGTTAATGGTAGAGAGAAAATGTGTACAGTTTTTAGTGGATTCTGGCGCCTCTAGGACCTTAATTCACCCTGCAGATGCGCCCCATATTGATAAATCTACAAAATCTATTTTGGTACAAGGAGTAAGTGGAAAATTGGTGAGGGAATTACTGTCTGAGTATGTCACCATTGAGGAACCAGAGACAGGGGTTAAGATCACAACCAGAGTGATCTTATCTACTGTCTGCCCTGTGAATCTCTTGGGTAGAGACCTAATGTCAGCCATGTGCATGTCAGTCAGTGCACAAAATAATGGGTTTGCAGTCCAGGTAGGACAGGGACCCATTAACCCAATAGAAGATACACACTACTATTACTCCTTAGATGTGTATATGAAAGACAAGGAGACAGTTGATACTGTTGACAAGATGATTAATTATGCTGAAACTGTGATGGAAGGGAGGACAGTGGATTTACAGACACCAAATAGAGCTCACTGCACAATGTATTTTAAGAGAACACCAGGGCCTGATAGGTATTATGCCTCCAGATTTTTCTTAAAGAAGAAAGTTACCCTGCAATTAACCAATGTTTACTGGAGTGTTGAGGGATTCTGTGTATCAGCATGTTGTATACCCCCCGAAGAACAGGTTCTGTTTAGGGAAATTGCCCCACATCTATCCTTAGCTAAACCTAAAAGCCGAGATTGGAAAGATGTAGGAGAGTTTGTGAGGGAATGTCAAGACCTAAGAGATTGGGCTCCTGTGGGCCTACCTGATTTATACAAAAGTAAGTCGAAAGGTTATTTCTGTCACAAACCCTTGGGACACGAAATCATTACAACACCCTCAGCACACATGTGGGCTGCAGGAACTGAATGATACTTGGCACAAGAGGATCATCTGTTAGATGGGCTTCCAGAGACACTGTGGACTAGAGGTCCAGCAGATGTAGGACTCATAAAAGGAGTCCAACCAGTAACCATCACTCCAAAATCACACTACAGACCCCACCTTAGACAATACCCCCTTAAGAAGGAAGCAGAGGAGGGTATAGCCCCTGTAGTAGATGAACTTTTAAAAACTGGGGTGATTATTCCATGTCCTGACAGCCCTTGCAATACTCCTCTTTTCCCTGTTAAGAAGGCTCCACCTTCTACAGGCTGGAGAATGATACAAAATCTCCAAGCTGTTAACCAGGCAGTTATACCAAGAGCTCCTGTGGTACCAGATCCACACACATTACTGAATGATTTAGATCCAGGGAATGAATTCTTTTCTGTGATTGATATAAGTAATGCCTTCTTTAGTATTCCGGTGCACCCCGACCATCAATGTTGGTTTGCCTTCACCTACAGGGGAAAAAGGTACACCTTCACCAGACTGCCCCAGGGCTATTGTGAGTCCCCTACCATCTTTTCACAAGCAATGTCCTCAAACTTGGCTCAGTTTATACCCCCAGGGGGAAGCCAGCTCCTCCTCTATGTAGACGATATCTTAGTGGCGTCTTCCACAGAGGAGGTTTGTAGGGCTGATACAATGGCTCTGTTATATTTTCTCCATGATCAAGGGCATAAGGTAAATAGAGCTAAACTTCAGTTGTGGCAACAGCAGGTCAAATACTTGGGGTACAACATCTCAAAAGAAGGTCGGCACCTGGATGAGGAGAGAATACGAGCACTCCTCCAGCTGCCAAAACCAAAGACAAAGAAACAAATGATGTCTTTTCTGGGTATGACAAATTTCTGTAGAGCCTGGATTCCTGGGTATTCAATACTGACGGCCCCATTGCTACAGGCAATATATGGGAGCCCGATGGCCCCCCAGGATGCTATAAAATGGAGTGAGGAAACAGAGACTGCTTTTACTGACATAAAACAAGTCCTTTCTAGCTCATCAGTGTTAGCCTTACCAAATTATGACAAACCTTTTGAACAAACAGTGGACTCAAGGGAAGGTCACATGACATCAGTACTTACACAGTCACATGGTGGCCACCAGAGGCCGATTGCCTACTACTCTACAAAGTTAGACAGTGTAACTAGAGCACTTCCACCCTGTGTACAGGCAGTAGTCGCTGCAGCTGAAGCAGTCAAGGCCTCAGCATCTATAGTGCTGTATCACACACTGACTCTCAAGGTACCACATGCAGTGTCTGTTATCCTGTTACAGCAAAAGATATCACATTTGAGCCCAGCACGACACCTTTCCTGTATGACAATACTCTTGACACAACCTCACTTAACAATACAGAGGTGTACTACACTAAACCCATCCACGCTACTACCACTTCCTACTGACGGGTATAAACATGACTGCACTGTTGCCATCGCTGAAAAGGTACTGCCACAAAGTGATCTGAAAGATGTACCATTATCTAACCCTGACATGATACTTTTTGTTGATGGTTCTAGTAAGAAAAATCCAGATGGCACAAATGCAACAGGATATGCAGTAGTGACACAGGATGAGATTTTGGAAGCGGGGCCACTACCAAAACATTATTCAGCACAAGTTGCAGAACTTGTAGCATTGACAAGAGCATGTATACTGTCAGAAGGAAAATCTGTAACCATATACACTGACAGTCAATATGCCTTTTCAACAGTGCATGTTTTCGCACAACAATGGAAAAACAGGGGGACGGTCACCTCCAGTGGTAAACCAATTTCACATACGGACTTCATTTTAGAACTCCTAGATGCAATACAGTTACCAAAAAAGCTTGCAATCTGTAAATGTCAAGCACATACAAAATATACGGACCCTATCTCAAAGGGAAATAAAAGGGCAGATGAAGCTGCCAAAATAGCGGCACAAGAAACACATAAAATAATGACAGAACAGGAAATCATAGTGATAGATCATACAGTCCTTACTGATATGCAGCAAAATGCCCCCCCTGGGGAAAAACAATATTGGAAAACAAAGGGTTGCACAATAATTGATGACATTTACACATCACCTGAAGGGAAACCGGTATTACCAAAATCTTTATTTAGGTATGCAGCAGTATTGACACATGGAGTAACGCATGTGTCAAACAGGGGGATGACTGAGATGTTAAATAAAGTATGTACAGCCTATGGATTCACAAACTACTCAAAAACTTTTTGCTCTCAATGTCTTATATGTGCAAGACACAATGCTCAGGGAGGTATAAGACCACAGAAAGGGAAGTTCCCTACACCGCAATATCCATTCCAACACATTTGCATGGATTTTATTGAATTAGACAAATGTGAAGGGAAGAAATATTGTTTGGTAATTATAGACGCCCTGACAAAATGGGTGGAGATATTCCCGACAGGAAGTGCAGATGCACAGACTGTAGCCAAAGCATTACTAAGAGATATTATTCCTAGATTTGGAATCCCTGAAAGGATTTACAGTGATAATGGACCCCATTTTGTAAATAAAACTATACAACATTTGACAGAAGTGATGGGTATCCAAATAAAAAACCATTGCGCCTACCACCCCCAATCAGCTGGATTGGTGGAGAGACACAATGGAATTTTAAAAAATAAGCTGAGAAAAGCTATGGAAGAAACTGGTAAAAATTGGATGTACTGCTTACCATTGGCGGTAACTAGTATGCATATTACACCCACAAAAGAAGGTTTGAGCCCATTTGAAATAATATATGGAAGGCCATATAAAATACCCTTATTGCCAAATGAAACACCAGCTGAAGAATCTGAACGTACTCTATCAGAATATATGTCTAATCTGTTGAAACAGAAGCAAATTAATGAAGTCTGTTCTATTCCAGAAGGTCCAATCCAAGGAGAAGAGAAAATCCATATTGGAGACTGGGTCCTGGTAAAAATAATAAAGAGAAAGCATTGGCACTCACCTAAGTGGGAGGGACCGTATCAAGTTCTTCTCATCACTCCCACGGCTATAAGGATAGCAGAGAGGTCTACCTGGATTCACCAGTCCCATTGTAAGAAGGTTTTACAGGCAGAGTAGGGCCAGTTGGCTACAAGAGGTCCAGAAAGTCCGGCTACAAAGGGAGGTCTCACACAAGGTGGGACTTGTCTCAAACCGGTGAAGTCTCCCTCCCCTTCCAACTCCCCTATCCTATCCGCTGGAACTCTGTAGCTGGTTAGGATGAAAGGGACAGTAATTATCCTTGGGTTACTGGTGACTCTAGGAGAGGCATCCATAAGAGGGGGTAGGCGCTATGGAAGAGTAGAGGAACCTTTGGATTGGGAAAGAACAGGAAAAGCATTAAATCTAACCTTTATAGAGGGAATAACTAGCACTATACTGGTAGACTTCTGTCAGATTGCAGATTGTGGGGATACAACTGGGGCTAGAGGACTTCTATGGGCAGATAAATATATCTGCTGGCTCTGGAATAAGGCAGGATGTCAAGCATGGGATCAGGCCCTATGGACTACAGCGCATCAAGATTGGGGGTATAATCAACCAGGGGCTAAAAAGAGTGGTATAAAGGAGAGACTCGTAATCACAAAAGCGGCCAACTCCCCCTGCACAAATAGTAAGAACTGTAACCAACTATTAATAACATTAACGGAGCCGAGGAAGGAAGATCAGCGGTTGTATTCCATGGGAGCATGGGTGTCAGGAACTGACCCCTCAGGAACATTTTTCCTTGAGGTATTACCATCTAATAAAATTAAACAACAGGAAAAAGTAGACTCAGAAGGGAAAGAAGAAGGCCATACTAAAATAGAAGTTCTGAGTAAAACTATAAGATTCACTAACCTAACAATAGAAGATGCCATAGCTTTGGAGACGGGCTACCAAGAAAAAAATGAGTGGTTAGAATGGTTGAGGTACACGGTTAGAACTCTGAAAAAGGAAAACTGTTTAGTTTGTGCCGGAGCCAGACCACATTTAGCAACAGTTCCTTTTCCTCTAGATCACAATACAGATCCAGTAGGTTTAAAATGTATGTTGCAATTGTATAATAAGAGCTATAAACCTGAAACAAATTCTACTTGTCACACATTGAGTTTGTTGTTTCCCCCAGTACAGAGACCTCAGATACCTCCAGCGGTTACCGCTTATCCGGGCAACTTTACTTGTTTTGCACTCCCAGGGAACCGTAGCGCGGTGGATCTTGGGTCACTACCTGATGACTACTGTGTGGAGAGGATTAACACGGACAATGGTGACTGGGTTGAACATGACATTCAGAGAGCTGATGTCTGGTGGATGTGTGGGGATAAGAAACTGCGAGCTAGACTACCGGCCAATGCCCAAGGGGATTGCGCTATGGTCCAGATGGCTATGCCCCTGAGAATCCTGTCAGAATACCCGTGGACTAAGAGTCACCGACAGTATCGTAGGGACACCTCTCTCTTGGGGTCATTTGACTCTCAGATCTACATAGATGAGATTGGGGTTCCTCGCGGGGTGCCGGACGAGTTTAAAGCCAGGAATCAGGTGACAGCTGGGTTTGAGTCTCTTCTCTGGTGGGTGACTATAAATAAAAATGTTGACTGGATTAATTATATATATTATAACCAACAACGATTTGTAAACTATACTAGGGATGCTGTGAAGGGCCTAGCAGAACAGTTGGCCCCCACATCTCTAATGGCCTGGCAGAACCGAATGGCTTTAGATATGGTCTTAGCTGAAAGAGGAGGGGTATGCAAAATGTTTGGTAGCATGTGTTGTACATTTATCCCCAACAATACAGCTCCTGGAGGGACCGTGACCAGAGCCTTGGAAGGACTGACAGCGCTATCGAATGAATTGGCGGAAAACTCAGGTATTAATGATCCATTCACAACTTGGCTTGAAGGATGGTTCGGTAAATGGACTGGATTTATCACATCATGTTTGATCTCAATCGCTGTGGCTTTGGCCGTTTTGGTCACTTGCGGATGCTGTTGCATTCCCTGTATTCGAGGACTTTCACAAAAACTCATTGAAACTGCAGTCTCAAGAACAATGTATCAAACCCTCTCTACCTCCGAGGAGACCTATGTGGACATTGAAGCTCAACTTAATGACATACAGTCCGAAAGTGTATAACACAGGGACTTTCATCGAAATGTGTTGAGATAAAATAGTCACACAAAGAGGAGGAAATGTTAGAAAAGTTTTAAATGTTTATTGTGTGACTATTAGAAAAACAATAGTCCTGAGACTGATTTGTTAAAAAATAGCTTACTTCTGAGCACATTATTGTATTAACTCATTGTATTGTTTTGTCTTAATTAACTCCATAGTAAGTTGTAGAATTATTAGATTTAACTAAATATGATAGCCTAAGAATGTACGGAACATGTATAGCTAATAATAAAGTGCCAGCCTGTGCCATGACAACGTTATTTATGTTCCCTCATCCAATAGAAGCACAGAGATGTTGTTCTTATGGGGTATGTGAGGGAGTAACACGGTCTTTTGGGAGACATTTTTTCTTCAGCTTTCGTCCTGTAAGCATGTCTCTCTGTTGTGGGCCACATCAGAAATAAATTTTCCTGCTTCTCAAGAACACCTGGAGTTTCTTTTACTGATCACAAGGGAAATTCCTAACAGTATCTTGGCTCCAAGTGCCATGGAAGGAATCCATATTGATAGATTATTTCCTGGGATCTTAGCAGTTTCCATCTTCCCCCAAATTGTAGACGGAGGAGATAGAAACCATTCCTTAGACTGTGTGAGAACCGAGGCTAAATAATAATCTTGGAAATCCACATACCCTGTTCCCCCAGCTTGACGTTTCTTCACTAAGTTTGAATGAGCACATCTAGATTTTTTACCCTGCCAGATGAATCTAGAAAACAGAGTCTGAAGGGATTGGAAAAATTTTAACGGAATTGGAATTGGGAGAGTTCTAAAAAAGTATAAAATTTGTGAAAGGTGAAGCATTTTAAATGCTGCCAAACGTCCCATCCATGAAAATTCATGGGATGCTAGTTTAGTGAGATTTTCTTGTAATGCATTACGAAGTGGAATATAATTCTATTGGAACAGTGTTTTACATGAATTTCATAATTGAATTCCCAAATATTTAATTGTACTTTCAGTCCATGTATAAAGGAATTTTAATTTAAGATGTTTAGTAGTATTTTCATCTATCCCCAAGTTCAATATACAAGATTTATTCACGTTAAGCCTGTAATAAGAAACTTTGCTGAAGATATTTAGTGTTTCCTGAATTTCCGGTTAGGATTTCACAGGATCAGTAATCATAAGAACAACATCATCTGCAAAAAGGTGGATTTTATGTTCTTGTTCAGCAATGGTAACTCCTAGAATTTTTTTGTTGGACCTAATACTCTCAGCTAGGGGTTCGATAACAAGGTTAAAAATTAGGGGGGATAAGGGGCATCCTTGTCGTGTACCATTTGTTATTGGGAATGGAGGTGATAAAGAATCCGAGGGGACAGAGTACAGGGCTAATATTCCTTTGTTGATTTGACCTGTTAAGCCAAATTTAGTCAGAACTGATGACTGGTATCCCCAATGAACTCTATCAAACGCTTTTTCAGCGTCAAGCGACAGAAACAGGGATGGCGATTTGGTGAGTTCTACATGGTGTATTATATTTATCATTCTTCTAGTAGCATCCGATGCTTGTCTTCCTTTGGTGAAACCCGATTGATCTCTATGGATAAGAGAGGGTAACAAACTATCTAGTCTTTTGGCTATAAGTTTCGCATAAAGTTTAACATCTAAATTGAGTAAGGAAATTGGTCTAAAATTTTTAGGTGAAGATGGTTCCTTATCTGATTTTGGAAGAGTTACAACAAGAGCATTCAGCATTTCATTGGGAAATGATGAAGAATTGGCTGCTAAATTATAAATGTCACATAGTATAGGTGCTAGAGTACTTTGACATTTTTTTAAATATTCCCCTGTAAAGCCATCTGGACCAGGTGATTTCAAGTTAGGAAGAATACGGATAGTTTGTAGAATTTCAGGGATAGTAAAGGGAGAATTGAGAAATTCTAATTGTTGTGGGGAAATAGATGAAAGTTTGACACTCTCCAAAAAGGTGTCAATCGCCTCCTGAGAAGGTTGATGGGTATCGCCATTGTTCTTAATGTTATATAAATCATTATAATATGAGCTAAATGCTTCAGCTATTGAAGAAGGCTTAAGCAATTTTTCATTAGTGTGAGGATGGTAGAGGAATGGAATTTTAGCCTTAGATTGATAACCTTTAATGCGTAATGCCATTGTTTTCCCTGCTTTGTTCCTTGTTGCATAAGTGGTAGCTCTGAATTTTTTATAGGATTTCTCATGTGTCTCTAGAAGTAGGGTTCTTAATTCATTACGTAACTGGAAAATTTGTGTTTTAATGAAAGGAGAAGGATCATTTTTATTGTGTTCCTCAGCTTTGGCTATCTCCTTAGTAATGTCATGGTTATGTAGTGATCTTCCTGTGTTTGCTTACCTCCCATGTGTTCAGTCTAAGAGGCCAGTCACTTCCACCTGGTGGTTTTTATAACCTCTCCTCTAAGCATGGCTCCACCCCAGGCCCTATCAGGGAGCCCTATATTAACCTGTGCACTGCAGGCCATCAGTGCTGATCAACCACTGTGTATACCTTTGTGTGTTAGCTTCCTGTTTCCTGCCGTGTGCTCTTCTACTGTTTTCCGTTACCGACTTTGGCGTGTCTTCGACTATCCCTGTTTGCCTGTGATCCTGACCTTTTGGCGTGTCCCTGACTATTCTTGTCTGCTTGTGGCCCCGACCTTGGCTTTGTCCCTCACCATCCCTATCCTCCTGTTGCCTACTGTGGGTGTGAGCTGGGGGACCCTGGGGGTCGCGACCTGGAGCCAGTTGCAGCCAAGTCCATCCTCACCACTAGAGGCGCTGGTGAACACCTGCTGGCTCTTAGACTCCGCGCCCCAGGGAATCTTACGCTCTAACCCCAGTGGGATCTGTCCCCCATCTGCAGCAGTCAGCCGTAGGGTCCACAACCTTGCGGTGCACTCCTGATCCCTACGGTGTGCATCTGTCACCTCGCCTCAAGGTGACCTGACAAGTAAGTTCATCCATTCTCTGAGTTCTCTTTCTTTTAGCTTTAGAACCTAATTGCATAAACACCCCTCTCATAACAGCTTTATGAGCATTCCATAATATTATTGGGTCAGATATAGACGTCAAATTAATTTTTTAGCTCTCCATATATATGAATTTGGTTGGGATGATGTGGTTGTTATAGACATGCTAATGGGAGCGTGATCCGACCACGTGGCCGTATGTATATGGGAGGATGAAATCTTGTCAAGCAGCCATTTATCTGTCAAGAATAAGTCAATTCTGGAGTAGGTATTGTGCCGTGGTGACAAATATGTGTAATCCCTTTCATTAGCATGTCCACATCTCCACACATCAAATAAGTCGTTCGAAGTTATGAACTTATCAAGGGGAGAAGCATAGCGTTTGGACTTAGCAGAAGAATCCATATCATTGTTTGGAATCAAATTGAAATCTCCACATATCAGGTGATGTCCTTTTTGAACTTTCTTCGCCTCCTCTATAGTTTTTTTATGAAATGCATTTGCCTCATATTCGGAGCATAAATAGATACAAGGGTGTATTGAATATGGTTAATGGTACAAATCAAAAAAATATAGCGACCTTCAGGATCAGTGATACAATTATCTAATTGAAATGTAATAGTATCTCTAATAGCTATTAACACCCCTCTTTGTTTTTTGGAGAATTTTGTTTGAAAAATATGAGGAAAATGTTTATGTTGACATTTGGGAGATGCATCTTTAGCAAAATGTGTCTCTTGAACACATAATATGTCACAATTAAAGGATAAGGCAGACCTCCACATAGAGGTTCGTTTCGCTGGGTGATTCAGTCCCCTTGCATTTAGGGACAATATTCTGAAAGACATATTAATATATATCAAAATTAGATGTTACTATAATTCTATATATTCCTAAAAGAATATTCTCTAGTTTCTATAACGCTTAAACTAAATATCTAAGTATTTGTTATATGATCAGTTCACAGTTACTATTAAATCATGCACACAACAATGTAGATTTTTTTTTTTCAAACCTATGAAAAAACGAGTTATTACTCTATTAGTAGTTATTTGGCAATATATATTGCAAGAGGAAAAAAAAATAAAAATAAAAAAAAAGTAATTAATTAATTTTAAAAAAAAAAGGAGAGAAGATAAAAAAATAAAAGAGTAAAGAAAAAATATTTTCCTAGAGTCAGCAGTAATCCACTCAAAGGAATGCTGACCAAGATAGGGGGTGAAGTTCAAGTAGTAAGGTATTGAGCATCAAACCAGACCGTATATGTCAGTAATGCATATGAGTTAACAGGCAGGAGTAGTTCATTTGTATTAAATTCCATTTTGTTCACGTTTTTGTCCAAAGTGGAACAAATTTGTTTTTTCCTTCAAGGCAGGGGTGTTATGTGGAAGATCAACTATAATACCCCATGTTTGGAGTAATTGCATGCCATCTTCAATGGTAGATATAGCAAAATGTTTCCCGTTGTAAGTAGTCAAGATAGTGGCAGGATGTCTCCATTTGTATGTGATCTTATGATTAGATAATGCCTTCGTTTACAGTTTTGAGCTGTCTTCTCATTTGTAGTGTAAATTGCGAGAGATCGGCAAATAATTGTATATCTGAGTATGGTGGTGGCAGAGTAGTTAGCTCCATCGCTTTGGAGAGAATTTGCTCTTTAGCTTGATAAAAATGAATTTGCAGAATAACATCTCTGGGAATTGATTCTTCTAGATGTTTTGGTTTGGGAATTCTATGAATATGATCGATTGTAAGTTCAATCGGCGATAATTCTGGCAATAATGTAGAAAATAGTGTATTTGCATAGTTACGTAAGTCCATAGGTAGAACTGACTCTGGTATTCCTCTCATTTTAATGTTGTTTTGACGTGAGTGGTCCTCGAGATCTGCCAATTTCATCTTGACCCACATGGAATCATCTTTTTGTTCTGTACATGCATCCACTAGCTCATTCACTGTTTCAGTGCATTCCTCCATTTTGTTTTCAATGTATTGCAGTCTACCATCCATATGTTTCATATCAAGAGAGAATTTATGAATCATGGAGGGTAGATTAGATATAATAGATGATTGTAATGACCCAAGCATTTCTTTCATTGTGGTATCTAGTACTGGCTGACCTGATGTTGGGAAAGCAGCTATGGATGTCTGTAATGAGGACATAGCATTATCACTATGCATAGCTGTGTTCACAGTATCAGCTGCCTGGCAAGATGAATCCAGCTTCATCCGCGATATTGCGGGTCCCTGAGATGTTGGGGATAATTGAGAGGAGCCATTAGAATATGAGGATGATAATTCCTCATCCATTTCAGGTGGCTAGCTATCAGAAAGGTTTGTGTGAGTTTTATTATTTTTTCCTCACAGCTCCGGTGGCGACATCTTGGATTTTAGTCAGCTCACTGCTCTGTTTAAATGTAAATGATGACAGCTTTTTTGGTCCCCTTTCTTGTCCTCTTTTGCGAGACATTATTGCCCCTACTGTCCCAGGAGTACTGCAGAGTATTTAGGTATGTTTTTAGAGGAGAATACCTGCCTGTTTTTTGCTGTTAAACAGCCGGCTGTGGAGAGCTCTAGGCTTAAGCAGCCATCTTCTTCAGCGCGCAAGCCACGCCCCGAAAAAATATTTTTTTCATATATTTTTGGGGAGTATTTATTTAAGCAAAAAGTAAAAAATATTGCTTTTTTTTTCAAATTTAACCCTTTTTTTTGTTTATAGCGCAAAAAATAAAAACCGTACAGATGATCAAATACCACCAAAAGAAAGCTGTATTTGTGGGGAAAAAAAAGACGTCAATTTTGTTTGGGTACAATGTCGCACGTTCGCGCAATTTTCAGTAAAAGCGACGCAGTGCCAAATCGCAAAAAAGGGCTCTGGTCAGGAAGGGGGTAAAATCTTCCAGGGCTGAAGCAGTTAAAATTGTTGTAAACCATTACATATACCCAGTCAAGTGACTGGCCTCAGGTGATACACAGATGAAAGAAATCCTCCCTAATAAGTTGGACCTAATTGTCCACAACCTTCAAAAACACATTTTACACAGCATCTCTCAGCTCTAGAAAGCAGGCTGTTGGGATCTGATGTCACACACTGGTGGGATCTGAGAGCTGCTTGGAGGGAAGGGACACCCCTCTCCCCCTCCACACAGCACACAGGAAACATGCTGATCTGAGGCTGTCAATCACAGACTGTGTTGGAGCTCCCTCTCCCATTTCCTTCTACCTCTTGGAGTCAGGAAAACCCATCAGAAGTGCAGATAGCAAAGGAACAAGATCGCAAACGGCAACCAAAGGTTCTGGGTACGGGGGATTGCTCTATTCCTCATCAACAGTCAGTCTTGATGGGGGAATTCCCCCCCCCGCAGAAGTTATTGTGGTATCCTTGTTGGGGTGGGGGGTCTTGCCAGGAGAACATTGGGATTACTGCTGGCAATAATCGCATGCTACAAATCTGACATGCTGGTTGTGCTCTAGTCGAGCGGTGGATTGACATGGGTAAAATCAGCCTGCCCATACATGGTTTGAATCTTGGCCGATCTCTGCTGAACCTGCTGAGATTTTATCCATCTATGGCTGGCTTAAGTTAAAATGATTAACACCTGTGGCATAAGATATCCGTCAGTCAGCAAATTCATTGCATTGTGTGAAGGAGCAGTAAAGCATAGGTATTTATTTTTTATCACTGCAAAGAAGGAAACAGCTTGTCTTTTGAAAATACGTGTACTGTACATAATTAAAAACTGTATGCAGTTTCTTTTTTTTTTTTTTATCACACACAATGGTAATTACATTAGGCCAATTGTGCATGAATCGAACAGCGTGCCAATCCTGCAATCGCTGTGTCCACCGGGTATCATGGGATCAGTATGACTGGTCATATCTATAACATGATTGCAATGTAAACAAACTTTCATGCATGAATTTCCATTCACAAACCGCTTGCTTACAGTTGTGATCTGTGATTGGCCCAAAGCAATCACACGGTACCTGGCTACTTGTACCATGTGATTTAGCTATTGCCAATCACAACCATATTCAAGCTGCTCATGAATTTTAGCCCATTCATGGCAGCTAAAACTATTTGCTTATACAGTGATCGTAAAAAAAAGAGAAAACATCCCTAATCCTTCACATAATAGTAGTAGAGTGTCACGAAAACATAAATTTTTCCTTTTCTTGTTTTTTTTACATACTGTCACCTGCCAGTTTCTCTGATCACCACATGTTTCATTGGATACATGTTATAACAAAGTAGGAAATATTATTTTGTGTTTTTTTATTTTATTTTTTTTTTCCAAAATGCTTGGTCATTGTTCACTTATGTAGCACACAATTAAAAGCCCAGTGGTGATCAAATACCACAAAAAGAAAGCTCTATTTGGAAAGAAAATTATATAAATTGTATTTGCATACAGTGCAATTAAATAAGTAGCACAGGTTAAAGTAGCACAATGCTGAATAGCAAAAATGGCTTGGTCAAGGGGCAAAATTTTCAAGTGGTTAAAGAGCAAACAAACTGTAAATGCATAACAGCATTTAAAATAGCCATATGGCTTAATATGTCTTTAATGCAGACAAGATGCTATATGTACACATCTGCTTTAAATACCGAACTGTAATTATTTTTAGAAATGAAATCATCTAAACCTGCCTGTTGTATTATTAAAGATCATGAGTAATGTATGACAAAAAATGAACTATTAAAAATAGGCACAGGTAAGATTATCTATTGCATCTGATTTTAATCCCACAATTAACCAGGGCCGGATTAACATAGGGGCTATTGGAGCTGCAGCTCCAGGCCCCTTTCTCAAGATAGGCCCATTTGCCCAAAAAAAAATAAAAAAAAAAGATCAACTTTGAGGATTGTAGCTCGGCAATCAGGAGTCACAGAGACCCCACATTTGGGGGGTAGGTAGCTAAAGACCAACTCCAGCACTGGTTTAAATATGGGGCTGCTATCATCTATGGTTCCGGAGATACAGGGCTCCTTGCACAGCCTGTCAGAAGCTACATACAGAGCGGCCAGTTTAAATACAAGCTGGAACACTCTGCAGCAGACTGAGAGGATGAACTCTCAGTGCTTATAATAATTATTTGTATATTACTTATGATAATTAACCCCTTGCCACCCAGGCCCATTCTGAGACTTCTCTCCTACATTTAAAAATCATCATTTTTTTTATGCTAGAAAATTACTCGGAACCCTCAAGCATTATATATTGTTTTAGCAGACACCCTATGGAATAAAATGGTGGTCTTTGCAACTTTTTATGTTACACGATATTAACCAGTGCCTACCCAGGGACTGACTAGTATCTCTCCCCAGCCTGTCCCCACACAACCTCTCACCTGCTGACTTGTGAATGGGGCGATCACTCCCGCAGTGTTATTGTGTTCTGCCAGTGAATACAATGATTAGTGTTGCCAACTATAGCTGACAGCACTGATTGTTTTGGGAAAAACTTGAGAGGCTGGTTGTACTCAAGTCGGTTAATAGGTTGACTTGTGTAAAACCAGCTAGCCCATACATAGATCGACTATGGCTGGGCTCTGCCTAATTGGTGTAATTTCAATCCATGTATGGCCCGCTTAACCACTACGCAGTCCCTAAACATTCTTCCACAAACCTTTAAATTTTTCCTTCCCAGATTACTTCATCCTCCTCTCCTATACATAGTGCCCACTGTCATACTCTCCACACTTCTCTCCTATACATAGTGCCTACTGTCATACTCTCCACACTTTTCTCCTGTACATAGTGCCCACCGTCATACCCTCCACACTCCTCTCCTGTACATACTACTCACTATCATACCCTCCATACTCCTCTCCTATACATAGTGCCCACCATCATACCCTCCCTCCACACTCCTCTCCTGTAATTACTGCTTACTGTCCTACTCTCCACACTTCTCTCCTGTACATAGTGCCCACTGTCATACCCTCCGCACTCCTGTACATATTGCTCACTGTCATACCCTCCACACTCTTCTCTTAAACATAGTGCCCAATGTCATACCCTCTACACTCCTCTGCTGTGCATACTGCCCACTGTCATACCCTTCACTCTCCTCTCCTGTACATAGTGCCTTCTGCCATACCCTCTGCACTCCTCTCATGTACATAGTGCCCACTGTTAGACCCTCCACATTCCTCTCCCTCACCTGCACATGCTTCCCACTTTTATACCATCCATACTCCTCCCCTATGCCTCTTACCCACAAAAACTGTTCTTTAAAATTATACTGAATATCCTCAATGTTACCAGCTCTAGAATAGGCACACATTTGTTAGTTCAACTAAAGGAAATCTCACAGTTCTCATATTTGTTCTGCCCCATTATTAGTAATTTAATTTTGTAATTACTATTGTGATGTATAGAGGAACACGGGGATGTTAGCTACTCTAAATATAGCACTTGTAAAAAAAACGCGTCCCTGAAAATATTTTTGAAATGTTGACTATGCACTAGGCACTGCCCAAGGGCCACAGGGTCAGTAGGGAGCCCCATTAGAGGCTCCTGTGATATTAAAGCGGTAGTAAACTTTTCTAACATTACTACTTTTTAGAGGCCCTGGGGTAGGTTATGCCATAATGTACAAGTATGCACAGCATATTAGCACATTAGGGTACACTTAAATTGTCAGACTGAGCCCTCCAGTGCTGTGCTGTGATCAATCCGGCGGGGCCCAGGCACTTCCATCTTCACCCGGTCTTCCTTCTGGGTTCTGTGCCTTGGTCACTTGCCTTGTCCAGGCTGCGTTGATGTCATTCCCACACATCCTCATGTGCATCTTCTTTCTCTCATCCCCCCTTTCTATCTCATCCTCCCTCCCTTACCCCTCACATGTCTTTCATCCCCTTTCTCTCTCTCTCATCCTCC
The DNA here is from genome assembly GCF_037356315.1 of Lithobates pipiens. Lineage (NCBI taxonomy): Eukaryota > Metazoa > Chordata > Amphibia > Anura > Ranidae > Lithobates > Lithobates pipiens. The sequence goes on from NW_027507758.1 coordinate 279,859,658, forward strand.
CTCTCTCTCTTTTATTTAATTTGTTATAACAAAAAATAGTTTGCATTTTTATTTATTGTTTCTAAAAGGCCCCACCAAAATCCTCAGCACCAGGCCCATGATGTTCTTAATCTGGCCCTGCAATTAACTAGATAAATCACTTAATTTTACTCTATCATGGTTGTAGAGGATTCTCACCATGCATCACACATTTTTCTAATGTTTTTTATATGCTACTATATTGCTTTCTCATAAGCAAAAACGTAACTGTGTTGATCCACCAAGTGATACAAAAGCCGTCAGATGACATCTAATTTGTAATATACTGTATATTTATGCACTTAAATATTTATTTATACTGTATATTTATGCACTCTGTGCAATGTTTGTGTAAGGATAATATAGTTAGGGTGTTGTCTTTTGACACCTAGCATAACCGCATAAATGCATAATTCAGGATTAAGTTGTATGTGCAGAAAGGATCCTTTGATTATCCTTTATAATTACCATTTAGCTAGAGAAGACACCAATAGGGCAGTTTGCCACTTTGCCTTCCAGCATGTTATGCCTTTGTGACACTTATAAACAACGTGCGCAACAAAGTACTACTGTTCTAATACAATCTGGCAGTCTTTTAAATGTGGAAATGAGAGAGGCTTATCTGTAAAAGGAGTCAGCTGCTTACCTTCTTGTTTATATTAGAGGTAACAGAGGGAAGGATGGGGTAACCTTGCTTCAACATCCACAATTGTGTTATAAAAGGCTTTTAAGCTGCAATTTTCATGGACAATACTGATGGTTGTTCTACCAAGTAAGTTGATTCTGATGACCTGAAGTACATAACTGAATAAACTGATAATGTCAGAGTTAAAGTGGTTGTAAACCCTTACAAACCACTTTGACCTACAGGTAAGCCTAGATTAAGGCTTACCTGTAGGTCCAAGAAATATCTCCTAAACCTACATGGTTTAGGAGATATTTACTAAAAGACAGTCACAACTGTCCATAGCGCATGTGCCGTAGACAGCGGCACGCAGGCACACTATCGCCGTTAGCGGCATGTCGCTGCTAACGGCGATATGGCGTTAGTGGCGGCTCCTGTGCGCATGCGCGAAAGTGACATCATCGCTGCCCCGGTGCTGTGAGTGGCCGGAGCAGCGATACCCGGAATGAAGATGGATGCTCCGGACTACAGGGGACAGCGGTGACATTGCTTGCTCCTGTGTCAGGTAAGTGACAAATAATGGGCTACTATGCGATGCATAGTCGCCCATTATGCTTTACCTTTGCAGGGAGACAAAGAGGAAGTAAACCCATCAGGGTTTACTCCCTCTTTAAAGGTTTATGCCCATCCATTCTTTGGCTTTTTGCTACACATGAGTTTTATAAGTGACTGACTTGCAGGTCAAGTTCATTTTTGTATTTCGAACGTTACCAATGTAAGTACCTGAACTTATTTTAAAGTGTATAGGTAAAACGTTTTTTTTTTTTAAAAGTTTTGAGAGCGTGTGAAAGGATTAAAACTTTCAGCTTGTTCTTCTCAGGTCCTTTCTGATTTACAGTGCATTCTGTTGTTGGGCTTGGTGTTGGAGTTCTTGCTTTGACCCAAGTCCAGTACATGAACAGGGCGAGAAGGTGTTCATGGACCAAGAATTGGTTTCTCCAGTATGACCAATTCTCTCACATGCCTTTGTTGAGGGAGATCCAGGAGAATTATCCTGATGATTTCTGGAATTATCTCCGGATAACGGACCCTGTTTTTCAACGTCTGTTGGCTATTCTGTCCCCGAAGCAGGACACCTGCATGCAGCAAGCCATCACTCCTGACCAGAGGCTCGTTGTCACCTTGCGGTACTTGGCGATGGGGAGAAGTCTCCAGGATATTAAGTTCACGACAGGGATCTCTGCCCAGGTTCTGGGAAATCATTTTGTAGACCTGTTCTGCCATAATTCATGTCCTGCAGAAGGACTATATCAAGGTAAATTTTATCCTTTAACAGCACATTCTATGTATTTAATGTTTGCTAATGTCTTATATTTATTTCATCATTCCCTAATTACCATGATTATAATATCCCGTGAATGTCCTCTTTGTTCTCATGCATGCTGTAAGCTTTTAATGCTCCTTTTTTGTCCTTCATGCATATTTGCCTTCACTAACCTCCCCAGCATGCTATCCTGGGCCCATACACGCCTAGTCACTTAACAATGTATTTTGTCAACTCCATTGTAGTGCTTACCCTAAACACCCCCTAAAATGTGTCCAAATGTTATTTTTGTCCTTAATTTCAGGCAGAGTGCAAGATCCTTTTTTGGGGGGGCAAAACTCATTTTGAACCCTCCCTCCCCCCCCAACCTCTAAGTCGACCGATGAAAATACTCTATCTGCTGACTTTGCCAAACCCATACCTACCCCTTTTGTGTTCGTATTTATGGATGGATTCACCAAAGCATGTAGTGCAAAAGCCTGCCTGAATTCTTTCAAATGGTACTGTTGAAAGTTTTGTTCTCCTATTATCTTGATAGGTAATTGCAGAATATAAAAATGTGCTTCAATTTGTACAGTGTGTATTTATATTTTTGTATTATGAAACTTATTACCTGTCCACTGGGCTGCCAATAGTGTAAGTAAGGAGGGCCTGGCCAAAGTAATACACTATATTTATGCATTCACCTCTCAATGAAGTGGAGAGGGTTACCTGTCCAAAACATCTCCATGTGTGACAGTATGTAGCCTTTTTTGTGGCCTGTTACTCTGCAAAGGTAAAGCATAATGGGCTACTATGCATTGCCTCCACTAATGGCATGATCGTCGTTAGCAGTGGCACGCTCAGTGCGCCTGCATGCCGCTGTCTATGACGCATGCGCCATAGACAGCAGTGCCTGTCTTTTGCAAATATCTCCTAAACTGTGTAGGTTTAGGAGATATTTCTTGCACCTACAGTAAGCCTTAATCTAGGCTTACCTGTAGGTAAAAGTGGTCTGTAATGCTGCATACACACGATCGGACTATCTGGCGGACTTAGCCCGGCGGACATACCGCCGGACTTTCCGAACGAGTGGACACACGGAGGAAAGTCTATTCATTTTGAACGTGGTTCCAGGTAGACGGGACTGGCGAAGGAAGTCAATGCCGCCGCCTTTGGCGGTGAGATTTACACCTTGCTGGCCCCGTCACCTGGTATGGACTTAAAGGGGACGCCCTACAACAAAAAACAGAGTGGGGGTCCATATCAGAGCCTTATGCGAGCACGCAGCCTGGCCGGTCAGGAAAAGGGGTGGGGATGAGTGAGAACCCCCCCTCCTGAGCCGTACCAGGCCGCGTGCCCTCAACATGGGGGTGCTTTGGTTGGGGATGGGGACAAGGGCATCTTCCTGACAACCCTGGCCGTTGGTTGTCGGGGTCTGCGGGCGGGGGGGCTTATCATAATCCGGGAGCCCCCTTTAATAAGGGGGCGCCCAGATACCGGCCGCCCACCCTATGTGAATGGTACTTCGGGGGTCTTGTCCCCTCTTCGGTTCTTCTTTCCGGGCCTCCGCTTTCTTCTTCCAGCTCTTTTACTAGCGGTGGCCCAGTCTTCTCTTCTTCTTCCTTGAGATGTTGACTAGACGCTCTCTCTGGCTGCAATGACTGGGACACGTGTGGCGACTTATATAGGGACAATGGGCGGGGTCACCGGGTGATGTCGCATGGTGACCCCCCACCCCCTATGATGTCACAGTCCCAGCATCCCCAGGACTGTGACATCATAAGGGGCGGGGACATCACCCTGTGACCCCGCCCCTTGTCCCTATATAAGTCGCTGCACAACGCGTCCCTGTCATTGCGGCCAGAGACAACGACGAGTCAACATCTAAAGGAAGAAGAAGAGAAGGTGGCGGCAGAAGCGATGACAGAAGACCGGGCCATTGCTATTAAAAGAGCTGGAAGAAGGAAGCGGAGGCCCGGCAAGAAGAACCGAAGAGGGGGACAAGGGTCACTGCGAGATCGGGGGACAATACGGCCATGTGTGTGCTAGTCCGCCGTACTTTTGAAATGAATGGACTTTCCCGCACAGAGAAAAGTCTGTTCATTTTGAGCATGGCTCCAGGTAGCCGGGACTAGCGAAGGAAGTCAATGTCGCTGCCTTTGGCGACGAGATTGACACGTCGCTGGTCCCGTCACCTGGTATGGACCTGGAAGCCCTACGCCGAAAAAAATGGCATGGGGGTCCCCCCCAGGTCCATATTGGACCCTTATCCGAGCACGCTATCTGGCCGGACAGGAAAGAGGAGATGGGGACGAGCGAGCGCACCCCTCCTGAGCCATACCAGGCCGTGTACCCTCAACATGGGGGGGTGTTTTGGGGAAGGGGTGCGCTCGGCCCTCCCACCCTGGCCCTGGCCGGTGGTTGTCGGGGTCTGCGGGAGGGGGGCTTATCAGAATCCAGGAGCCCCCTTTAATAAGGGGGCCCTCAGATCCCGGCCCTCCACCCTATGTGAATGAGTATGGGGTACAATGTACCCCTACCCATTCACCTGTGAAAAAAATGTAAATAAAACACAACACACAAGGGTTTAAAATAATTTATTCTTCCGTCTTGGGGGGTCTTCTCGCTGGACTCCTCCGCTATCTTCTGCTCTTTTGCTAGCTCTTTTACTGGCGGAGGAGCCTGGCTTTCTCCTTTGTCGCCACCACCCGGGGGTCTTCTTCCGACTTTGGGGTCTTGTCCCCCTCTTCGGTTCTTCTTGCCTTCTTCCAGCTCTTTTACAAGTGGTGGCCTGGTCTTCAATCGCCGCCGCCTTCTCTTCTTCTTGTTCTTCTTCCTTGAGATGTTGACTCGACGGGCTCTCTGGCCACAATGACAGGGACATGGCGTCTTATATAGGGACATCGCTGGGTGATGTCCCCACCCATTATGATGTCACAGTCCCAGAGGATGCTGGGACTGTGACATCATAATGGGCGAGGACATCACCCGGTGACCCTGCCCATTGTCCCTATATAAGTCGCAGCGCAACACGTCCCTGTCATTACGGCCAGAGACAGCGACAAGTCAACATCAAGAAGAGAAGAACAGAAGAACAGAAGGCGGCGAAGACAGTGGTGAAAGAAGATCGGGCCACCGCCAGTAAAAGAGCTGGAAGAAGGAGCGGAGGCCCGGCAAGAAGAACCGAAGAGGGGGACAAGACCCCCAAAGTCGGAAGAACACCCCTGGGGCGGCGGTGATGAAGAAGAAAGCTGTGCTCCTCCGCTAGTAAAAGAGCTAGCAGAAGATAGCAGAGGAGTCCGGCGAGAAGACCCCCCAAGACAGAAGAAGACACCCGAAGCTGTGCAATAAATTATTTTTAACCCTTGTGTGTTGTGTTTTATTTAAATTTTTTCACAGGTGAATGGTTAGGGGTACATTATACCCCATACTCATTTACATAGGGAGGGGGGGCGGTATCCGGGGGCCCCTTATTAAAGGGGGATCCCGGATTCCGATAAGCCCCCTGCCCGCAAACCCCGACAACCAAAGGCCAGGGTTGTCGGGAAGAGGCCCTTGTCCTCATCAACATGGGGACAAGGTGCTTTGGGGTGGGGGGGTCCGTGCGGCCCCGCTTCCCCAAAGCACCCCCCCATGTTGAGGGCACGTGGCCTGGTACAGCTCGGGGGGGGGGCGCTCACTCGTCCCCACCCCTTTCCTGACCGGCCGAGTTGCATGCTCAGATAAGGGTCTCATATGGGTTTTTTCAACATAGGGCTTCCCCTTTAAGTCCATACCAGGTGACGGGGCCAGTGACGTGTCAATTTTGCCGCCAAAGGTGGCAACGTTGACTTCCTTCGCTAGTCCCGGCTACCTGGAGCCACGTTCAAAATGAATGGACTTTCCTCCATGTGTGGGCAAGTCCGTTCATTTCAAGAGTATGGCGGATAGTTCGGCGGGAAAAAATACCGTGTGTGGGCAGGTCCGCTCGTTCCGAAATTTGGCGGGCTTTCCGGCGGTTTGTCCACCAGACTAAGTCCGCCGGATAGTCTGATCGTGTGTATGCGGCATAACATCAATAGTATGCAAGCTCTTGGAGGGGATGATAAAGGACTATATACAAGATTTTAGTAAAGAGAATGGTATCATTAGCAGTAATCAGCATGGATTCATGAAGAATCGTTCTTGGCAAACCAATCTATTAACCTTCTATGAGGAGGTGAGTTGCCATCTAGATAAAGGAAGGCCCATAGATGTGACGGATCTAGATTTTGCAAAAGCATTTGACACAGTTCCCCATAAATGTTTACTGTACAAAGTAAAGTCCGTTGGCATGGACCATAGGGTGAGTACATGGATTGGCTACAAGGGCGATATCATTGGGTGGTGATAAATGGGGAGTACTCGGAATGGTCAGAGGTGGGTAGTGGGGTACCCCAGGGTTCTGTGTTGTGACCAATCCTATTTATTTTGTTCATAAACAACCTGGAGGATGGGGTAAATAGTTTAATCTCTGTATTTGCAGACAATACTAAGTTACGCAGGGCAATAACTTCTCTTCAGAAAGATCTGAACAAATTAATGGGGTGGGCAAATGAGGTTTAATGTAGAAAAATTTAAAATAATGCATTTGGGGGTATGGGGTGGGGGGAGAACCTCTGGGGGAATCTAGGATGGGAAAGGACCTGGGGGTCCTAGTAGATAATAGGCTCAGCAATGGTATGCAATGCCAAGCTGCTGCTGACAAAGCAAACAGAATATTGGCATGCATTAAAAAGGGAATCAACTCCAGAGATAAAACAATAATTCTCCCACTCTACAAGACACTGGTCCGGCCACACTTGGAGTATGCTGTCCAGTTCTGGTCACAGTCCTCAGGAAGGATGTACTGGAAATAGAGCGAGTACAAAGAAGGGCAACTAAGCTAATAAAGGGTCTGGAGGATATTAGTTATGAGGAAAGGTTGCGAGCACTGAACTTATTCTCTCTGGAGAAGAGATGCTTGAGAGAGGATATGATTCCAATTTATAAATACCGTACTGGTAGGGATAAAACATTTTTGCGGAAGGGAGTTAAACAAGACATGGCCACTCATTAAGGTTGGAAGAAAAGGGGTTTAGCCTTAAACTACATAGAGGGTTCTTTACTGTAAGAGCGACAAAGATGTGCAATTCCCTTCCACAGGCGGTGGTCTCAGTGGGGAGCATCAATAGTTTCAAAAAACTATTAGATAAGCACTTGAACGACCACAACATACAGGGATATACAATGTAATACTGACATATAATCACACACATAGGTTGGACTTGATGGACTTATGTCTTTTTTCAACCTCACCTACTATGTAACTATGGTGCAGGATACCTGATCAAAGAAGAATTTAGCAAGATCCTCTAATTGGTGAGAATTAAAGGCGTTTGCACTGGCCCTATTTTCACTTCTGCAGGGACCTTCTAGGTCACCACATGCTAGTGTTCTCAGACAATGCAACAGCTGTAGCCTATGTCAACAAGCAGGAGTCACCAGGAGCAAAATACTGCAACTCTTAGCAAAGGAAATTGTTTCTTTTTGTGGAAAAGTGTCTGGCATATGTTGTCATTGCATCCAAAGGATACTCACAATCTACTGGTGGTGAATTTTGTAAGCAAAATGGACCCTAAATCAAGAGGTTTTTTCCATTATACAGTGGTGTGAAAAAGTGTTTGCCCCCTTCCTCATTTCCTGTTCCTTTGCATGTTTGTCACACTTAAGTGTTTCGGAACATCAAACCAATTTAAACAATAGTCAAGGACAACACAAGTAAACACAAAATGCAATTTGTAAATGAAGGTGTTTATTATTAAAGGTGAAAAAAAATCCAAACCATCATGGCCCTGTGTGAAAAAGTGATTGCCCCCATTGTTAAAACATACTATAACTGTGGTTGTCCACACCTGAGTTCAATTTCTGTAGCCACACCCAGGCCTGATTATTGCCACACCTGTTCACAATCAAGGCATCACTTAAATAGGAGCTGCTTGACACAGTAAGGTCCACCAGAAGATCCTTAAAAGCTACACATCATGCTGAAACCCAAAGAAATTCAGGAACAATTGAGAAAGAAAGTAATTGAGATCTATCAGTCTGGAAAGGGTTATAAAGCCATTTCCAAAGCTTTGGGAATCCAGCGAACCACAGTGAGAGCCATTATCCACAAATGGCGAAGACATGGAACAGTGGTGAACCTTCCCAGGAGTGGCCGGCCGCCCAAAATTACCCCAAGAGCGCAGCGACGACTCATCCAAGAGGTCACAAAAGACCCCACAACAACGTCCAAGGAACTGCAGGCCTCACTTGCCTCAGTTAAGGTCAGCGTTCATGCCTCCACCATCAGGAAAAGACTGGGCAAAAATGGCCTGCATGGCAGAGTTCCAAGGAGAAAACCACTGCTGAGCAAAAAGAACATCAAAGCTCGTCTCAATTTCTCCACAACACATCTTGATGATCCCCAAGACTTTTGGGACAACATTCTGTGGACCGATGAGACAAAAGTGGAACTCTTTGGAAGGTGTGTGTCCAAGTATATCTGGCGTAGAAGGAACACTGCATTTCATAAAAAGAACATTATACCAACAGTAAAATATGGCGGTGGTAGTGTGATGGTCTGGGGCTGTTTTGCTGCTTCAGGACCTGGAAGACTTGACGTGATAAAAGGAACTATGAATTCTGCTGTCTACCAAGAGATCCTAAAGGAGAATGTCCGACCATCTGTTCGTGTACTCAAGCTGAAACGAACTTGGGTTCTGCAGCAGGACAATGATCCTAAACACACCAGCAAGTCCACCACCGAATGGCTGAAGAAAAACAAAATGAAGACTATGGAGTGGCCTAGCCAAAGTCCTGACCTGAATCCTATTGAGATGTTGTGGTAGGACCTTAAAAAGGCCGTTCATGCTCGAAAACCCTCTAATGTAACTGAATTAGGACAATTCTGCAAAGATGAGTGGGCCAAAATTCCTCCAGGACGCTGTAAAAGCCTCATTGCACGTTATCGCAAACGCTTGGTTGCAGTTGTTGCTGCTAAGGGTGGCCCAACCAGTTATTACGTTTAGGGGGCAATCACTTTTTCACACAGGGCCATGATGGTTTGGATTTTTTTTCACCTTTAATAATAAACACCTTCATTTACAAATTGCATTTTGTGTTTACTTGTGTTGTCCTTGACTATTGTTTAAATTGGTTTGATGTTCCGAAACACTTAAGTGTGACAAACATGCAAAGGAACAGGAAATGAGGAAGGGGGCAAACACTTTTTCACACCACTGTAACTGACAGTCGGAGTGTCCGTAAGTGGACCTATTTCCGAAGGAGAATGCAAAAATGGCGGTATTTTGTTTACTGAACAAATGTCCCCCAATGCTCTCACCCATCTCTGGGCCTTGCAGCTCTGCTATGCTTTTCCCCTGTTCATTTTCATTCCTCAGGTCCTTGGTTCTCCACATTTCTTCAGCTGTGAAGTCTTTTTGGACACTTCATCTAAGAGAGGACTTGTTTCAACATGGCACACTTCACCATCCAGGAATCAACAATATACGGCTGACCACTTGGTGTTTGAGGCATAGTTGCTGAAGAGAAAATGTTTTTCAGTATATCTTGTTTCTATTTTACTAGAAAGTCCCAAAAGGGGGGCATGGCCTGAATGGGTAAGGGAGGGGTCGCACTGCACAGAGCTCCCGCTTTAGATACTCCACTGATCCTCTTCCTGATACCGATCCGGACCGACACTGACCCAAACCACCAGCTACAGTAGCTGCGGTACCCCAGAAAAGTTTCCAGCACTTCTCAGGGCCCATAATGACCCACAGAGGCGAAAGAGACACCACGGCAGCCATGGAGACACAATGTCCACATTGTGGGGCTCCCCGAGAAAGTCGAGGGCCAAGACCCCACAGCATTTACAGAGCAATGGCTGCAAGATATATTTGTCAAGGAGTCCTTTACCGCACTGTTTGCGGTTGAGCGGGCCCACCACAAGCCACTGTGGCCCCTCCCCCCTGGCAATCCACCAAGATCCATGTTGGCATGGCTCTTGAATTACAAAGACCGTGAAATTATACTTAGACTTGCAAGGGAGAAAGGCTATGTTCATTTTAATAGGAATAAGGTATCATTCTATCCTGACTTTGTGGCGGAGGTGCAACGAAAGAGAGCTAAATTTGCAGAAGTGAAGAAATGCCTACAAAAAAATCCAGGTGACCTATGCCATGCTGTTCCCAGCCAAACTACAGATCACAGCCAGAAGGCAAGCCACCTTCTTTGAATCAGCTTCAGACGCAGCTGCCTGGCTGGACCACAGTGAGCAGGACATCCGGATACGCCGAGATGCTGACAGAGGAGACTGACACGTGGGGACCACACATGGCAACGCCGGTAGGATGTCTGCTTACACTACAAGTTCACTAAACACACAGCAGGACAGGGGGGCGTGTCCGGATGTAACAGGAACTAGACGTGTTCCAGAGGAGCTCCGCTGATCCTGACACAATCAGCAACCATCCTGCACCTACATAGCGCGGGGAGGCCTCAAACTTTCCCCACAGGACACCGGACACCAGCTGCACCAGCCCTGGTGAAAATTGCAGTGCTCACCTGTTTGATTCGGCCTTGACAGGGTCGCGGCCAGCGCTGTACTCCGGCCGCCATCTTGGGGCCTACCTGCCTCGGTCATCCTCAGGCATCCTCGGGCTTGGTATCAGCGATCCGGGGAAGGGGAGGTGACGCTTCCACACACCTCGGCATCGGTCACCCCCGGGGGCTATAGGACGAAGGGGGAGCCCACGCCATCGAGGGAGATTCGCGGGGCCGCTCCCGGGAGCTTGCGGCCGCCGCCATCTTGCGGCCTAACATTCCACGGCCATCCTTCCACTGCCGCCATCTGAGGGCCTCCCGGGTTCCCCCCACAGACTCTCGGGAGCCTGCTGCATCTGGCCCAGCCTATATTGTGAAGCGCAGCCGGCCGATTGCATCCGATCGGGCCGCGGCCGGTCCCACACTGAGGAGAGCTGCCACCATCTTGAGGCCTACCTGGCCTCCGACATCCCTGGGCTCAATTTACAGCGATCCACAGGGGGGTGAGGCGGTGGACCCCCCCCACACTTTTGGAAGAGGCTGAGTTGAACGGGGGCCTTGAGAGACGCCAGGGGATCTATCCAGGCTGTTTACAGGCGCCATCTTGTGGCCTACTACATCAGGCTCTCCCCCCACCTCAAGGTACAGTGCCAGCTCACTAGACTACCCTCCCTGTGTCCCAATCTGCTCCCTGGAAGCAATACACCCCTCTCATTGTGCCACCAGCTGGATCCCAGAGCTGCTGCTTCCTTTTCCCTGTGCCTTCATCCTCACAGTGGCAGCCCTTTGCCGGGGGTCCTGTCCCTGTGCGGGGGCTCACCACTACCTCTCCCACTGTTCCAGCGGAACCCGGAACTTGCCCGTTGCCCCCCCATAGGGAGAATTAGCTCCTGTGTCAGGGTATCAGCCCAGGCACGGGTTTTATTCTACTGACAGACCGCAGGCTCTCAGCTCATACACTCCTTCCAGATTTTCCCCATCCCAAGGGGAACCTCGGATGGGCCATCCCAAGACCCGCTACTCCAAATCCGGCTCCAAAAATCCCCGTGCCTCCCCGCCAACGGCAGCCTCGTCTGCAGGGCGGTCGGCGGCTGAGATGGCGTCCGGTTCGCGGGCAGTGGCGGACTCGGGGGAGGTGGGGGCTCCCACAGGGGCAGAGATCCTAGCAGCCATAACATCCTGCAAGGAAACCCTCACAGCAAAGATCGACTTCTTGACTGTGGATGTCGGGCTCATCCGCCAGGATATGGATAAGTTCCGGTCGCGCGTTGCCGAAGTGGAGGACAGGGTTTCCGCGGTGGAGGACACGGTCCGATCGGATTCCAGGGAGGTGAAGGCCTTGCAGCTCCAGGTGAAGGCACTCCAGGAACGGGCAATAGATACTGAAAACCGCCTTAGGCGTAACAATATCCGTATACTTGGGCTCCCCGAGAGAGCTGAGGGATCCAAACCCGCTGAATTCACTGAGCAGCTGCTATCCAATTTGTTCAATCTAGGGGACGTGCCGCCCACCTTTGTAGTGGAAAGAGCCCACCGGGTCCCACCGCTCCCTCCGAGGCCCGGGGCACCTCCACGCCCTTTCCTGTTGCGGCTGCTAAACTATCGTGATCGGGACCGCGTCCTGGCGGCGGCTCGTACCATGCCTGAAATCAGGTATGAGAACACCAAACTGCTCTTTTTCCCAGACTTTTCTCAGGAGGTGCAGCAAAGACGCAAATCCTTTACTGATGTGAGATGCCGGCTTCGAGAACGAGGAATCCGTTTTGGTCTTTTGTATCCCAGCAGATTATGGATTACTGATGGTGACAGCACTCGCTTCTTCCATACTCCGGAGGCTGTGGCGGCTTGGCTGGACGCCCGCTAATCATAAGCGATCACGAGGAAGAATGACCGACCACAATCAGTTGCTAAGTATCCCTCTTCTTTTCAACAGGACTGTCTTTTGCTGCTTCCCTGCATTGACTGCTTTCTGCCCCCAGTCCTCTCCTCCCTATTGCATCCCCCCTTGTACCCTTACTGAGTATAAAGAGTATCACTTTTTTTTTTTTCTTCTGTTGCTGGCTGAAATACCGTTTACTCCTGCTTAAGGAGCTCCAATGACTACCACTGAACTACCTCACCTTTGTTCAGAAGCGCCCCCCCTGTTTACCCCTCTGTTCTCCCCTCCACACTTGGATTCTCCTCCCGCACTAGAGAAGGACTCTCTCTGGAAGGTCTGTATCCACCTTCGGCCCAGTGGCCCAACGTCCAGGGGTCCCAGTGACCTAAAGACTCTATGTTTTTTCTAGTTAAGGGACAAAACCCTGCATCAGGTTATATGGCTCTCTGGCCTACCGTTTGGGCCATTGAGCTTGGTTCTCATGATGTTTGGGTAGGGTGTTTTATGTTTTGGGGGAGGGGTTTTTCTGTTTTAAAGTAATGAATAAGTACTGTGCTGCTCATAGGCCGCTGATTGTATGTGCTCAATTTGGGTCAGTCTATATTTCTTGGTTGGTTAGGTTCATCCTGTTTCGGTTTCCCAGTGGTGTTCCATGATGGCCCCCTCAGATGCTGAGTTGCTGACCGTTATATCGTGGAACGTCAGGGGGCTTAATTCTAAATATAAACGGTCGCTGTTATTCCAATATTTAAAGCTACATAACCCCCACATAGTACTGCTACAGGAAACGCACTTGACTGGCAGTAAGGTTCTGGCTTTGAAAAAACCCTGGGTGCAAAGGGCGCTTCATGCGACCTACTCCTCGTACTCTCGGGGGGTTTCTATATTGATTAGTAAACGAGTCCCGTGTACAATCCATGAGGTCCATTTGGACCCCCAGGGGAAATTTGCTATGGTGGTGTTGAGTATTTTTGATAAGAAAATATGTCATTGTGAACGTCTATCTGCCTCCTCCGAGCCAGATACACATTCTGTATACACTGTATGAGAGGCTGGCTCCGCATTGTCCGGCGAGTGTCCTGTTTATGGGTGATTTTAATGCCACACTGTCACGTGATCTTGATAGACCCTCCCCACAATCTGCTTTCAATCCTGATCTTGGTGTGTGGGTCCAGGTAACAGAATTCCAAGAGGTATGGAGGTGGTTACATCCCCAAGAAAGAACGTACTCCTGCTTCTCCTCTACATTTAAAACGTCCTCCCGCATTTATTTGGCTTTTGCCAATGATACCCTTCTGGCTAGTATCCGGGAGGCTAGTTATCTTCCCTCTGGCCTATCTGACCATCACCCTCTTAAGCTTATCATTGGGACCTCCAGGACAAGGAGCAAAGCCCTCTGGAGGTTACAGCCCTACTGGATCAACAATGAGACAGTACACGATAGGGTTTCTCCCTCCTTGCGGGACTATTGGGTGCATAATGCGGGGTCAGCCTCCCTGGAGACAACATGGGATGCTTCCAAAGCCCACGGCAGGGGTCAGTACATCTCGGCCGTGGCGGCGGTTAGGGCGGAACTCGGGGATAAGGTCTCTGACCTTCAGCACAAGGTGGAAGAGGCTCTCAGGCAATACTCAGCCTCGGCTACGGTATCTAATTTTGAACACCTTTCATCGCTTCGGCGTGAATTACATCTCCATGTCTCGGACACTACCAGGCTTGGTATACAGCATAGTAGACAGAAGTACTTTGAACATGGGGACAAGAACAGTAAGCTACTAGCGATGTTAGCACGGCAGGACAGGCCCTTAGCGGTTATTTCAGAAATACTCACGGCAGATGGGGTGTTGGTTACCTCTCCGGAGGACATTCTACTTGCCTTCACCGGGTTTTACACCTCCCTATATGTTTCCTCGCTCCCCGATGATTTTGATCCCACTCCTATGACCGCCAGGTTGGACACGTTAGCATTGGGGTGGCTCTCTGATGCAGAGAGACTACTCCTTGTCTCAGAGATCACACCGGAGGAGGTGGCGATGGCCATCGGGTCTTTCCCGGCTGGGAGGACCCCGGGGCCAGATGGGCTACCCATAGAGTATTATAGAGCCCACGTAGAACTACTTGCCCCCAGGTTGGCTCAGCTGTATCGTGAGTGTCTTCAACAGGGTTCCCTGCCGTCCTCTATGAGGGAGGCCCATATTGTCCTCATCCCAAAACCTAATAAGGACCCCAGGTTGTGCACCTCCTACAGGCCAATAGCACTCCTAAATTGTGACTTAAAAATACTAACCAAAATATTGGCCACTAGACTCAATAAGGTGATTAAATCTCTGATTGACCCGGACCAAAAGGGCTTTATGCCGGGTAGATCCACAGACATCAACATCTGTAGACTATTTTCTAATATCCATGCCCCCCATACTAATCAAGGCACTAGGACTATTGCCACCCTTGATATGGAGAAGGCATTTGACACGGTAGAGTGGGTGTATTTATGGGAGGTGCTCAGAAGAATGGGTTTTCCACTGAAGTTTATTGCCTGGTTGCGCACATTGTACACCGGTCCCCTAGCATGCATTAAACTGAATGGCTCCTTGTCTCCTCAGTTCCCCCTGCGGAGGGGCACCAGGCAGGGGTGCCCTCTCTCCCCATCCTTGTTCGCCCTGGCAATGGAACCTATTGAGGAGGCCCTCAGATGCTCGGCCGACATCCGTGGACTTCGGGTTGGCTGGCTGGAGGAGAGAGTGGCTCTCTATGCGGATGATTTACTGCTTTTTTTAAACGATGCTGGTGACTCTTTGCGGGGAGCACTCGGAATTATGGATGATTTTTCCGCCTTCACCGGGTTAAGGGTGAACTGCCATAAGTCTCAGCTTTTCCCAGTGGATGAGGGGGCCAGGTCCTCCTCGTCCCCCTCTACCCCGCTTCAATGGGTGGATAGGTTCACCTATTTAGGTATCATTATTTCAAGGGAGAGCGGGGATTTTGTCCGGCTTAATCTTGAACCTGTCCTGATAGGGATTAAATCCAAACTAAGGGCATGGGGTAATCTTCCCCTCTCCCTCATGGGGCGCATTAACCTTCTAAAAATGAAAGTCCTCCCCAAACTAACGTACATATTTAGGAATTCCCCACATTGGCTAAATAAAACTTTCTTTAATTCTCTTAAACAACTCTTCCTTTCATTTATTTGGGGATCTGGAACGCCTAGATTCAAGTATACCACTCTGACCAGGCCTGTGGACAGTGGGGGCTTGGCTCTCCTGGACTGCCACAAATACTTCTTGGCTACTCAGCTTGTCACTGTCCACTGGTGGTTGCTGCCAGATCTGACCAATTCTGCTACGGTGTTGGAGGCAGCTATAGTGGGGTCTCTGGAGGCCTTGAAAGGGTTGATATTCAGGGGGCCAAAAACACCTCATTGCCTCACCCCTTCCATGCGCATCACTATAAGGGCATGGAGGGTGGGGGAGGCGCTGAGAGCTTCCCCGCCGAACACCTGGTCTCCTCACACCCCCCTGTGGCTGAATCCTAACCTACCACAGTTCACCACTATCCCGGATCCTCAGGCCTGGGCCAGATACAAAATACTGACTCTGGAGCATGTTATCACCAATGGGGACCTTGCTCCCTTTCATGTATTGTGTACACAGTTTAACATGCCTGCACGGGCTCATTTCAGGTATCTCCAGATTGCCCATGCTCATAGATGTCAGTTCTTAGGTCAACCAGTCATAATGGAATACTCGGAGCTCGAGTCCACCCTTCGGGTGAAGGACTTGGAGAAACCCACTTCTCAGATTTATGGCTCCCTGTTGGTTGCTGCCATCCCCGAACTGTCCTCCCTACGCAGGAAGTGGGTGGGGGACATACCGGAATTAGACGACGATGATTGGAGGGAAATTTGGGTGTTCCCGTTCTCTCCACTGGTCTCGGCCAGGGACAAACTTGTTCAGTATAAAATTATACACAGAGCGCACTACACACCCCATAGAATGCACCAGATGTCGCCGACACATTCCCCGGCGTGCTGGAGATGCTCGTATCAGCCAGGGGAGTTTTTTCACATTTTCTGGGCTTGTCCAGCAATTGGGCATTACTGGAAGGAAGTTCTCCAGGTGATAGTTAACATTACTAAAATGAATATTCCTTATGATCCTAAATGTTGTTTGCTGGGGCTGGTGGAGCAGCTGATAATCCACAGAGCTAGGAAAGTACTCATATCCTTATTACTATACTATGCACGTAAGGCCATCACGATGAATTGGAAGCAATCATCTCCGCCCTCTGTCAAGTTCTGGAAGGGTCTAGTAAATGCCAGTTTGCCCCTTTATAGAGCGACCTACGAGGGCAGGGGATGCCCAAAAAAATTTGAAAAGGTGTGGGCTTGTTGGTTAGCTGATAGCACTACGGCGACTGATGCAGTAACTAACCCTTAGACCAACATTAAGGTCATGATATGGTAATAGACTGACCCAGGTATTACTTGTATTTCTATGCTATGACATCATGTATTTATGCTTTTGAGCACGGATTCTCCTGCTGTTAACCTCTCCCCACATGGGGGTTTAGAAATGTTTAGTTTTGTTTGTATCGGTCTGCCTGGTTGAGGCCTGTTGTTGCTTCAGAGGCAGACCGATCATGTTGTGTTACCGGATATGCCCTGCTGCGGTCTGTAGCCGCAGCAGAGATTTTGCCCCTGCGTGGGTACTGTTGGCCCATGTGTGGGCAATTTTCTATGCTATAGAAAAACTCAATAAAAAAGATTTTACAAAAAAAAAACACACAGCAGGACACTTTACAAGTTGCTTAAACCAGCACTTTGAATAGCTTTGGATGCAGCGTTAAGCACCAAGTTCAGCTCTATTTGTGTGAGCCAAGCTCACACGCTCTTACTGTGTTTCACTATGTTCCAGTTGTAGGGACTCTTTTGTGGGTGCCTGGTTGGCACATGTTTTACTACCAGTAACTGGCCTGAGGGGGCAAGATGGCGGAGTGCTCCCACCCCATCCCAGAGGGCAACAGTCACTCTGTGGCCAGGTTATATGCTACTACCTCTACTCACTCTAGTTGCGCAGTTGCGCTCTGTTTTGCAACCAACACTTCAATGCTTTTTGACATGCACTTGACAATTTTTCTCTGTCTAACCATTTGCCTCCTGGAGAAAATAAACAAATACCCAGCAGGTTGGCGCGTGATCTGTAACTTTGCACATCAGTGCTGTGCTAACCCACTGTGTTTAATATGGCTACCACTTTAATAGCATCATGGAATGATCGGGGCGTGCATGATCCACTAAAATGCACCATGATTAGCTCTTGTCTCAAGAAATTACACCTGGCCATTATAGGCTTACAGGAAACCCACCTCACGAAAGACACGGTGTCAATCTTACAATATTCCTGGGTGGGCAAGGCTTACCACTCCATGCACTCTGCATATTCTTACGGAGTGAGTGTACTGGTCCATAAGTTCTTGGTTTACCAGGAATTAGAAGACTCTGTGGTGGACCCCATGTGAAGATATGTGTTTCTGTACTGTAAACTTTTTACCTGGAATATGAGTATTGCCTTTGTGTACATTCCCCCTCCATTCTCTAGAGAGATATTGTAGCTTTTTCTGTCGTACCTGATTGACAAACCTGAGGTTCCCACAATGATCATGGGAGACTTTAAGGGTTATTTGGATCCCAAGCTGGACAGACATCCTCTGGTCCACTATTTTAAGCCAGCTGCTGTTGGAGGTGGGTTGGATGGCTGCATAGCAGTTGAAATATCCCACAACTAAGCAATTCTCCTGCTTCTCAAAAATGTATGGCTCCCTATATCGCATTGATCTCTGTGTGGGTCCCTCACATATCCTTAACTTGGTTACCAAGGTGGAGTATTTTCCCAGAGGAATATCAGACCACTCCCCTATGGTGGCACATTTAATTACCTGTCCAGCTATTTCCCTGTCGAGAGCCCTGTGGAAACGAAAAGCCCTTTGTCTAAAACTTTTCTTCACCGGAGCAGGTGGTCAAACAAATAGAGGGATTTTTCCAGAATAACCAATCATACCCCAATTGGTAACAAAATGGGATACCTTTAAGTCATGCCTTAGAGGCACATTCATAGCGGAAATTGAGGCCATATAACAAAACTCTTTTGCCCTCCAGGAGCGGGTGGAGGATCAGGTATGGCAGTTGCGGCTCTCTTATGTTACTGACCCCTCTGACTCTGCGAGGGAGGCATGGCTATCGGGCCAGGATTCCCTGGACAGATTGAGATCCTTTTTCACTAAACAAGCTTTCTATGCGGAAGGTCCATTGTTGGCTAGTATTGCTCGGTCTCAACAGTCCTCCCCAGCCATAGGAGCAATTCACTGTACTAATGGGAGGCTGGTGAATGACCCCAAGCTAATAGTTAAGGAACTAGCATCTTTCTACGCAGACTTGTACAGACCTACTGATGGTTACTTGAAAGAGGCACTGCAAGACTACCTAGAAACAATATCCCTACTGGCTTTGACCCGTCAAGCTAGCCTGAAGCTAGAAGCTCCACTCACACCTCCTTCCCTACCTGCAAGCCACCAGGGGATGACGGGCTTCCCATGGAAGTCTATACCCCATATGCCACATTTAATGCCACACTTCATTCGGGACAGCTCCCTACTACTATATCCAGGGCAAATATCATAATGTTACTCAAACCAGGCAAGGACACGGTAGATCCCAGTTCATATAGACCCATCTCCTTACTCCAAAGCGACGTTAAAATACTAGCCAAACAAGATTATTCTAAATATTATCCACCCGGATCAGGCATGTTTCATGCCCCGAAAACCAACTGCAACTAATCTTAGAAGACTTTTTTTGAAAATGCAGACCCCAGCAGATAATGCAGGGAAAAGGGCACTGTTGTCTCTTGACACCAATAAGGCATTCGACAGTGTCAGCTAGCGCTATCTCTGGGTTGTACTGTCCAAATTTGGATTCGGTCCTAGATTTATTAAGTGGACAAAGCTACTGTATAGCTCTCCACAGACCACCATGCATTTGTCGGACAGGATGTCTCCTGCCTTTGCACTGGGCAGGGGGACTAGTAGGGCTGCCCCCTGTCCCCACTGGTCTTTGCACAGGCCCCTGAGCCTCTTGCTGCCCAGGTGCAGATCAAGAGATTTTGTTACGGTGACTTACATGACAAATGAATGCTTTACACCGGCGGCATGCTCCTCTTTTTGAGAACATGGAAGATTCGTTGCCAAATGTAACGTCACTCATCACAAATTTTGGCCACTGCTCGGGCTTAACCATTAATTGGTCCAAATCAGCATTGATGTTCCTGGATGAGGCACCTAGGTCGGACGCGGAGCTCCCTTGCCCTGTAGTAACTTCCTTTAAATACTTAGGTATCCATATTATGCCCAAGCTGACTGACTACTACAGCTAAAATATACATCCCTTGCTGACTATATATATATATATATATATATATATATATATATATATATATATATATATATAGTTGGTTTTTGGTATAGATATACTTTAACCATTTAAGGATCTTAAACTTTAGATGATATACCTTACAAACCTTCAACACAGCTTCTAAGGTGCATCTCCTATGTTCATCAGGAGAGAAAGACATAAGGGATGCATCCTAAAAATTGTGTTAGTTCCTTAGGGGTATCTCTTAGCCCTTGTACACACGGTCGCAGAATCCGTCGGAATGTGTCCTATCGGACCATTTTGTCGGATAATCCGACTGTGTGTGGTATGCATCGGACTGTTTCCGTCGGAATATCCGTCGGACCAAATTTTCCAACTTGCTGGAAATACTTTCCGACAAACTGCTCAGATCGGACATACTCCGATCATGTGTAGAGAATTCCGATAGGGCAAAGTGCCACGCATGCTCAGATCAAATTCCTACATCAAAGCTATTGGCTACTAGCCTGAACGTAGTCCCATCGTAACAAAATTACGTCATCACGTTCTGAAAGATCGGATTTTCCGACAACTTTGTCTGACCGTGTGTATGCAACAGTCTCGGACACAATCCGTCGGACAAAATCCAATGGATTTGGTTGTTAGAATGTCCGACCGTGTGTACAAGGGCTTAGAGCTCTTTCACACAGAGCTGCTCCAATCACCAGGGGATCCATGATTTACTTAAGTTGCTTACTTAAGTTGCAGTGTATCTTTCTTTCTTTTTTTTCCGTTTAAGATGTTCCATCCAGGCAGACATTTTCTTGCACAGTTCCCCCTGGACAGACTTTCGAGTAAGGCAACTGGAATTCAGCAGAGCCCATTGCACACTGTCCGCATCCAAGGCAGAGCCCGCAGGAGAAAGAAAACCTCTGTAAGTTTGCTCTTAACATTTATCACCTTCCCTCAGCTCAAACCTCTCAATAGAGCCCTCAGTGATTGGCTTGAGAGGATAAATATTCACAACTCGGTTATTAGGTCTTCTTACACGGACTACTGGAAACACCACAACTGTAGCAAGCAGAAGCAATTAGTGTCCTGAGATTAGGAAAACCCTGCAGAGCACACACAATTTAAACAAAGTTCAGGCTGGATAATTGCAATAGAAAACCCAGAAAGCTCGATTTCCCCCCCTGTCTTCTCTTCGCCCCTCTGTTCTTCCTTCTCCATTGCTTCACCTATCCCCCCTGTACACTGGAAGTGGTATTGATAGGGATACATAGTTAGTTAAAAAGAAACTGGGAAGTGAGACCACAGGATGATGTGAAGCCCCAAATCCACATACTGCTGTTTATTCTTTTTGGCAATAATGCCAGCAGGGTATTGATGTTGTACTTCAGATACTTCCTCGCTATCTGTAAACTATGTGGAGAGTTTGTATTCTGTTGGTCTATGTGGACCCACTTCCAGATATAAATAAAAAATAAAAAATAAAAAAAAATAAAACCCAGAAAGACTAGGGACACTCCAGCTTAAAGCAGGGTCCCTACACAGATAAAAAATAAATAAAAATGTGTGTGTATACTAGTGAGTTGTACTGGAGATGATGGTTCCTGCGATAATGCTGGGTTCACACATGAGCATGCAGCAGCTTACAGCAAGAGTCAGTTTCAGGTACGATTTCAGCCTGAATTTTTAGCTGAATTCGGACTGAAACGGACCAAAACACCATAGAGAGCCGGTCACAATCTCCTGCTGTGCAAATTGGATGCGGGGAAACCCGCATCCAAATCACGCTAGTGTGAACCCAGCCTTAATGGGATTTGGCATGTTCCAGTACCAATGTGTATGTACAGTAAAGAGTGCAATAATATTGCCCATCCAGGCAAATGAAAAATGATCTAGATGCTTAAACTGCAACCATGCTTTTTAGGTTCATGTTAGGAAATGACTCTTGGCTGTCTGGCTTTTTTGTACCCTTGCAATGCATAAGGCCTCATGTACACTGCTGCTGGCAAATGGGTGTTCAGAGGCAGTTGGCTGCTTTTTTCAGCTGTCCCTGAACTCACCCAATGTTATCTTATCAGTACATGTATACAGGTTTGTTTAATGTAATTTTTAGGCAGTTAAGTTTAGAGGCCTTTTTTGGAAAGTAAAAAAATTAGTTCAGATGCTGAGTTTAGAGGCATTTCAAGCATCAAGCGCTTCTAAATGTGGCTAAACGCGGTAACTTGCATTTAGCTGCATTTCATTTATAGGCCTTTTTCACTTTTAAATATATTTTTTTTAAATAATGAAAAAAAATGTATGTTAACGCTTCTAAAGGCAAACGCAGCATGTAAACGTGGCAAAACTGATGTTTTAAACATGGGTTACTATCTGTCAAGTTAAATCGTTCAGGAGAGGTTGTAAAAACGTCCTGTGTACATTAAGCCTAAAGGTATAGCACTTGGCATATTTTCTTTAAAGTATGGATTTTTTATTTAAATGAAATATAGATCTTTAATATAGATAGATGTATGGCAGATATGAGTTCCCCTTTTCTATAAAGATCAAACAATACCATATGTATCTTGTTATTTTCTTCTATGAAATGCAGTATGAATCTAAGCCACACTCCTACAAATGACATTTCAGTAATAAACGCTCTAAATAAATATAGTTTAATCTTTTCTTAAAAACATTCAAGGCAGTCACATTTTATAAATTATTTCCATATAATTAGGCACATAAATCACGTAGTGCCTCAGGTATACTGTAAAATTCTACAAAGAAGAACTGGGTTCTCTCTTTAGCCAAACACAAAGAAACGTATAGAGCCCCAAGACTCCCATTAGATCAAATCATGCAATATACAGTTCAAGAAAATGCTTTAAAGGTGTACCTTGAGGAAACCAACCTAATACATTCCTCAATATTTTTTTATTTAAAAAGAATACATAGAAGAATACATGGGTTTTCTCCTTTAACTTCACAAGGCAAGGACAGAACTCTATGAGCATTTGTGTTTTAATGTATGCCATCCTGTTTGATAAGATGTGATAGTTGAGTCCAGGGACTGGGTGACTGATGGCTATGTTCTTTTAATGTATCCTTAAGGAGTTCTCTGTTCAAAATTCCTGTAACAGAATGTAGTATGAAGCCATAATATTTTAAAGTGTGTTCTGCAGCATTACCTGCACAATTCATAGAGACAGTAGCATTGGACCCCATGTTCCACAAGACTTTTGCCCTTTAAAACTGTAATTTTTTAAATATTCTAATAACTGTATATGGAGTAAAATATAAACAATTGTGAAATGAAAAAAAAATGTACTGTGTAATATCATCAGACTTACAAACCAGCTGTAAAAATGCAATATCTTTGTGATAGTGGTCCTTTAAGGATTGTCAGAAAAAAATAGAGCAGGGGTCTTACGATGGTGGGCTAAAGGGACATGCCACACTAGTCATTTTAACAGATATTTGTAATGGTTACAAAGATACTTGCTTATTTTGCCTGGCAATTTGTAACTGGCTACATAACTGCTTCCGTTACTATGGTTCCTATAGATGCAGTTACATATTGCTGCTATGCCATTGGATAAAAAGAATAACTAATGAAGGTGGCCATTCACACAGCTAACTCCCACCACTGCAAAAGCATTGTTCACTGATATAGCTACAAATCACTGGAGACACTGCAACACAAGACCATTTACTGACTGTAATCCATCCTGCAGCAACTGATATTAAGCTCAGTCACATCTAAATACCTTCTGCAATACTGGAAAATATTAAAGAAATATGAAATGTACAAAATTCAATTGCCATTATGCCTTCTATTTATATACAAAGATCATGCAACTGTATTTAATAAAAAATAAATCTTGGAGGTGCCAGGAGGGCAGAGGAGACATTGTACATTTATTCCAGTCCTACCTGAAATTGTCACACTTCTAGAGTGAAGTATGGAGGATTGCCTAGATATTCATGGATTATGTCAACTCTGATGACCACTCATTCTTTCTTCTACAGATTTGAACGATACCAACTAAAACCTACAAATAATCATTTCTCATCACCTAAGCATTGCTGCTAAATCTTGCATCTCATTAAAGTGGAAAGACCCACACCCTACCTCTATATTATTTTGGGTCTCTAAAGTCAAAGAAATAAATGAAATGGAGGACCTCGTCCTCTCTTCTTACAATCAACATGAGGCCTACACCAAAATATGCTTCTGCTGGAATGCTTTGAAATATTCCCTTGAGAGAAAGGATCTTTTTGGACCCAACCCAGAAGGCAATCCTATTGCCATCCCGCATGCTGGGTAACACCCCATCCTCCACTTCCTACACTCCTACTTATCCACCTCCCCATCCTTCTTCCCCTATATATTTTTTCCCTTCCCTCCTTCCCCTGCTTCTAATTTTCCACACCTTTCCTCCCCATCTCTGTTCCCTGTAGTGAATATAAAAAAAATGAGAACTCAGCCCTGTTTGCTTTATTCTTTTGTAGGTTCTGGAGAACTCTAGCCACCACCAGTGTATTATGGCCATATACTCAATCTCGATCCACCGCCTATCTATGTGGTCTTTGAATACTGTATTTTGGCATAACTGTATCATTCTTCTCCCTATTGCATATTTCACCTTTTGTTCTGCCAATATGTACATGTGCACAAATTGCTGTGTATTTTGGTAATACCTGCTTAATGGTTGTGGATTTTTCTAAATAAAAAAACTCATCTGAGTACCTTATGTAATCATTGCAGTTCAGCAGTCACATGACTTTTTCCTGTTTTTTTCCTGCCCTCTGTGGACTTACAGAAGGAAGGAGGCCCTTCCCCAATCAGCATCACCTGCACACAGGGAATTGCATAGATTTATACACATAAATAAATCAAATCATATTTGCAGCATTTACATTTAAAAATCCATGTAATGTTTTCGGGCCCACCCCACTAGCCCCTAGAAGCTCTTTTAGAAGAGCATTGTGAAGTGAGCATTGTCTTTCACAAGCAGATCAACAGCGTTGAGTGACAATACAGAGGATCCACTTGTCATTGAAAGGCAACTGTAACGACTGATGTAGCTGAAGCCCTTATGACTTCTGCCTGTACTGAACATTATGTTCTATAGAAAAGTGTTTCTGTTTAGAGCAGATAATGTAGCCAGAAATAACAATGCGCTCAACATGTTAAACATCCATTATTATACTAAGTGGGCTCAAGGTTTTTTTACCTTCATGCATTCTATACATAAGATAAAATACCTTCTCTGTGCACTAGCAACCCCCCCGAGCCTCCCATTACTATCAATCACAGACAGTGAGTCAATGAGGAGAAAGCAGGGGGTGGGGACGAGCCGTGTCTGTGTGTGAATGGACACACAGAGCAGCAGCTCAGGAGTGAGTCTGCTGCATGAAGGGATATTTAGCTTAACCGCTTTCATTCTTTAAGAAAATCTGTTTACATTTTGTGTCTCTCTAACATCCACTTCGCAAATAGATATGATCAAGTTTTGCTAATCTAGTTTCGTTTCTCATGTTACTGTTATCTTCTTTAGTTGTTTTGTTTCTTGGAAAGCACATGATTTTGAGAAATCACTAGTTTCACTTTTGTCATAGGCTGTACTTGTATATGATAATGATATCTGATTCATATATCATGATCTGATCCATCATGATATATGATGGATAATCTGTATGACACGTTCAAAGGGCGGTACTTTCTGAAAGCCCCCTTTAAATATTCACACCAAAGAATAAAGGTTAGATTTGCTCGGAGAGACTTTGTTGTTTTGTGTCAATGGGCTAATCTCACAGGCCCGTGGGGATTGGAAATCACACTTTAACAGACATCAGGGGGGAAAAAACACCTCTAGACAATCTACATTTCCTTCACTGCAGTGCTTACCTAGCAAGCTGTTTGCTGTGGGGGTCCTTGGCCTAGGGAGGGGCCAGGAGATCCAGTGGGTGGCCAAAACTTCAGTACTCATGTTACTTTTTCAAAGACAGTCTGAGCAACAATGTATACTGGAAGCTCATATTTGCCTAAGGAATTGATTTTAGCTTGGCTTACATGCAGTAGCACCCCAGTGTGATTTTTCTTTTGTTTGTCATAAAGTGTTTTTGTTTTTTGTTTTTTTTGTAGATGGCTTTAGCAGCAATACATGCTTTATCCTAAACTGAATTAGGTCTGCTTTTGACTGGCAGATAGAAATTGGCCAGCAGTTCACTGTAGCTGATGCAAAACTGTCCTGCCTCTGGCCAATTCTTTTAAAGCACTCATTAAGAATTGTAACCCTTTTTTGGGAGGAAAGTACATGGTAAGTCTACCATTGGATCTAGGAGCAGATTAGGTATTTTAGGAGCAGGTTGAGGATGCTGCTCTGGATTTTATTTCTCCTCCAAACTATTATTAATCCCAATCAGCAGTGCCACCAAATGTAGCGCTCTTTTTGGAGGGCTGGTTATGAGAAATGGTTTTCCTCAAACAGGATATTGTGTTAAACCTGTAGGTAACTAAGAGAACCAGAAACTTCACTAAATTAAGTAGATTTGATAATAAAGTTGGCAGTACCTCCACCCAAGACAGGGCCTCTGCAAACAGAGAGAATTCCCTTCCTGGTAAATTAATCAAAAATCTACAGTAAACAAACTAATTGTGAGCAAAGGAATTAGTGCAACCAGCATATAATATTAACCATACTTTAAAGAGGGATTTCACTGTAAAAAATATTAAAAGCCAGCAGCTACAAATACTGCAGCTACTGACTTTTAATAAATGGACACTCACCTGTCCCAGGATCCAGCGATGTCGGCAGCCGAGGCTGATCGAACGCTCAGCTCTCAGCTGCTGCTGTCGCCATTCTAGGTGAGGGAATCAGGAAGTGAAGCGTTGCGGCTTCACTTCCCGGTTCCATACTGCGCATGCTCGAGTCGCGCAGCGCAATAGGAATGATCCGCGCTGTCTCTGGGACTCGTGTGTGTCCCAGCAGACAATGTGCCGGGACAGGAAGAGGCATAGACTCCCGTGGAAGTCTGTGCTCGGAAGTGAGTGCAAATACCTGTCTTAGACAGGTATCTGCACCCCCCCCTCCCCCCTGAAAGGTGCCAACTGTGACACCGGAGGGGGGGGTTCCGATGAGCGGAAGTTCCACTTTAGGGTGGAACCCCACTTTAAATATATAGATGCACGCCAGTGTGTAAATAATACAAGCTTTATATTAGAAGATATTAATAACAGTACATACATCCAATGTACAAACCGGTATTAACAGAGATACGTCCAGATAAATGATACAGCAAAGTCCAGTTGCGGGGGCCACCGAGGATGATGCAGCATCTGTCTTTGTGTCAGAGACCTAAAAAGAAGTTCAGGGATCACAGGGATATCCTGCAGCTGGAGCGGTGCTTCTCACCATCAGGAACTATGGTGTGGCACTGGAATTCAGAGTCAATCTATTTATTTTGCACTTTATTCCCTCCCTAATAGTTTCTAATCTGCAACTGGACCTCTAAGCTAAAACTAGCTAAAGAATCACAGACAAGAAGGGACAGGGATGACTAAAATAATAGGAGCTGTATATAAACTCTATTGTGGCCTTTTTCAACAAAGATGCCTTTTAAATTCTTTAGTGGTGCCTTGGCAAAATGCCTAAAAATTGTCCCAAATTCCCCAAAAATTGTCAACAAGCCGAGGAGTGGATCAAGTCTGCCTTTTTTTTTTTTGTTACACAAAACCTCTTGTTTTTCTTGTGCAGCATTACAACCTTGGGCACTGGGTGGGCCACCTGCCAGCCTGAAAACGTCTTTATTTGACCTTTTCCCTGCTCCTCTCTGTCAGTACTAAGGTTATGTTAGCTAAATGAGGGAGAGAAACTGAGGGAGAAGAGAAATGCTAAAATACTAGTCAGTACCAGTGTGCAAAGGTATATTGTCAAAAGTGTAGTGTAAGCGCTCTGCTTATATGACTTAAGATGATCCAAAATGGTATGTGCTCATGTATACTAAAACATGAAAAAAATAATAACCCCCAAAGAGACAGGGGTGATGCTACAAAGTAACAAAAATTTGAAAATACATAGAAAGTGACCTCTAAATATGTGTATAGACAAAAAATAAATATCAAAATATGTGTATAAACAAACAATATTTGTATAGAAACTGTATAAATAATTATCCCAGTGATAAGACAACCAAAAACTGTAAATGAATGATCACAGTAATAAAGTTCATAGATGTGCATATAGTCCAGATAAACATGCAATTTATCAATCCGGATGTATTGTGATGACAACAAAAATTCCTGTGGTATTGTGATCGAAGAGAATAGTATTTCACCCTGTGACGATCCCACCACCTTATAGGGCACGAGCTTACCAGATCTAAATGACCCTAGTAGACATACGCCTCAGGGGTCAAACAAAGCTTGTGATCTCAGCCAGTGTAATGGATATACCGATCATGGCATTTGCGACTCCAACAAACGACTAGATGAAGTAAGAATTCCTCAAGTACAAGTCCGACAACAACTCAGGCATGGGGAATGAAAAAATAAAGCCAACATGGCATAATAACGTTTTTAAAAAACTCTTTAATAAAAATATGGCTAAAACTCACATTTCCAAGATGGGTAATACAGCATATCAGAGAGAAAGAGATGGCAGTAGCAGAGTCCTCCCGACGCGTTTCGACCCACCGGTCATCATCTGGTGATACCAGCATACCAGTGTGCAAAGGTATATTGCTTTGTAAAAAGGAATCACCTCTATTTGGCCGTGTGTGGATGCTGCTGTGTTATGTAAAGCTATTAGTTTAGCTGTTTACATTTTTGAATGGGGTGCATTGAGAGTGTATATCGTTTTAAAGGGTGCTTGACTAAAAAAAAGATTGAGAAACACTGATCTATTTCAATAAACAGCTTCACCTACTAATATACAGCAAGGTTACCAGTAAATCCTGGCACCAGACCTAGCTATCTGGCACTGTGCATGTGAAATAATAACAAGGACAGGGCAGAGATACTCTGTCACAAGGATTTAGATATACACTCAACAGCCATATGGCTAGGCCCAAATTTACTAGAGACAAAGTACAAAGTCTAGGGTTTTACTACAAACATTCAGATACAGTTGCAAGAAAAAGTATGTGAACCCTTTTGGAATGATATGGATTTCTGCACAAATTGGTCATAAAATGTGATCTGATTTTCATCTAAGTCACAACAATAGACAATCAGTCTGCTTAAACTAATAACACACAACAAATTAATTATTACCATGTTTTTATTGAACACACCATGTAAACATTCACACTGCAGGTGAATTTAATAACTGGTTGAACCTCCTTTGCCAGCTCACTCCAATCAGCTCTTGGAGATCTCAGTCTAGGGGTTCACATACTTTTTCCACCTGCACTGTGAATGTTTATATGGTGTGTTTCAATAAAAACATGGTAACATTTAATTCTTTGTGTGTTATTAGTTTAAGCAGACTGTGATTGTCTGTTGTTGTGACTTAGATGAAGCTCAGATCACATTTTATGACCAATTTGTGCAGAAATCCATATCATTCCATTTTGCTACTGTACTGCAGAGGATACAAAAGTGTAATATCGATCAGCAGAAGGACATTACTAATTAGGAATAATTGGTTTAAATGGCATATGCCTAACTTTTATTTTATTTATTTATTTTATCTATGTGGATGGGGGGTGAATGTGAGTGATACAATGTGAAATGGTTTAGGTGCGCATTGTTCTTGCATTTAGTTTTTTTTTTCTTCAAATCATGCAGCTTCATTCTGCAAACAAAAGAACTTAAACAACAGATATTTATAGCAAGTAAAATTATTTTATAAATAAAAAACAGGCCCTGTGAGCCCTATAAGCCCAACATAAAAAAAAAAAAAATTCAAAATGCCACCACTGAAACAAAAAGGAAAGGGAAAACTTGCAGGAAAAACAAAAGTGTTTTTTACCTAAAACTAAATTATATTAACCTAAAATAAAAAACACTAAACAGTTAAAGTGAAGCCTTGCAGTAAAAAAAACAAAAAAAAAAACAACAAGTTTGCTATAGATGGGACAGGAGCTAAAGTGACTGCTGACCTAAAATTAACCATAAGATAAAATGAAAGATGAAAATGCCCCTAATAATAATAAAATACACACACGCCATAGTGGAAATGTATAACAGCTGACATATAATATTGGAGAATATGTCCGCAAGATATTGTTGGGTTTTTGATTACATACAATATCTACTTACTGCCCAGACTATGATAGCACTTCTCACATGTTGGAACCATTGTGCTGATATATGATGCACCTTTATCGTAATTTTTCTTGCTGTACTCAATAAAAAAAATACATGCGGAAAAAAAAAAGCAAGTGCTTTCACTACAACAGCTTCCAGTTGACTTACATCACGGCTGCTCTGTGCACCACCTTATAGTGAAGGGGCTGGCTTATCCAAAAGCCCCCTTATTGGCCTGCTTGCCATGCAGCGCGTTGCGGTCTTAAAATATCCTCCCGGTAAATGTGTACAAAATTTTACAGGACTGTCAATCTTGCACTTGCAGGATTCACTTTGAAAGATTAAATGTGTGCATAATCAATATTTGTGTGTACTGTGAAGTGCTTTCACTAAGGGACATGCTGGTTTTTAGTCCCTGCTCCGCAGGCGAAAAGAGATCCAGCTCATCCCTGCTGACAGGACGGAGCTCATCCCTGCCTTGTCGTTCTGCACACTGATAAGCGGGTGCTAATGGCCCCCACCCGCAAAAGCAGAATCATGTCTATACAGTGCCTTGTGGTTTTTTTTAATCTTCAAAGTTGTGGGCATGTTCTGTAAATTAAATGAATAAATTAAATCCTCAAACAATCCATGTTAATTACAGTTTGTGAGGCAACAAAACATGAAAAATGCCAAGGGGGGAGGCTTGTGAATACTTTTGCAAGGCACTGCATACGTGATTCTGCCTAACCGGCCCACTCTGTAGCAGTAAAGCTACAGTGCGTGGTCAGGAAGTGGTTAACTTGATACTTGATATCATTTTTTTACAAGACACATTCAATAAAATGAAATGAGAAAGCCCATTATATTCATGGAATATATGTACTGTGACTTGTATAATACAGGAATATTCACTGGGAAATCATATACTTGGAAGTCATTCTGAATACAGATTTATAGAATACAATTTACATTTATTGTGGGCCTGGAAAGCTGTTAGTCTGAACTCACATTTCAGCAGCTATTTATAACAATGCATCCACTCTGATAGGTAGACGTAATGCCAACTTTTTTCCTCTTAAATTGACACTGCTGTCATGCATAAAAAAAAAAAACTGTTCCCTGCAAAAGAAGAGGCATTATACTTACGGTTCCAGTGACCCCTGTTAGTGATTTTTCCTACAGTCTCATCAGTATATCCAAAATTTGACACTTGTGGGAGTGTTGAATACCCGTGTCCCCTGCCGCAAGCTGTGGTTCCACCCATTAAGCTTTAAATACTATATATATATATATATATATATATATATATATATGTGTATGTATATATATATATATATATATATATAAAAATATACACACTTTTATATCAAAATGATTTACCCATATTAATCACATAGGCTTGATGCTATCATATGTCACCTATGTGTCAAAACTTAAAGTGGTTGTAAAGGCAGAAGTTCTTTTTATTTTAACGCAATCTTTACATCAAGATAAAAAGCCTTCTGTGGGCAGCAACCCCCTTACCTGAGCCCCATCTTGATCCAGCAATGTTGCACAAAAGACTCCGCTGTCCACGTGCCATTCGCTCCTGCTGCTGTCAAAGTCGGTGAGGAGAGAGAGGTGGATGCGTCTCGGCTCAGGGGCCCCTATAGCAAGCTGCGAGTTGTTTGGGCACTCATTGGAGGGAGGGGCCAGGAGCGCCGAAGAGGAGGATCTGGGTTGCTCTGTGCAAAACCACCACACAGAGCAGGTAAGTAGAACATGTTTGTAATTTTTAACAAAAAAAAAAAAAAAACTGAGACTTTAGTATCACTTTAACAATGCAAACATCAAAGCCAAATAACAGCAAAAAAAATCGCAGGGGTAATGAAACAAACACAAATATAAAAACAATGGTAATAATAAATAATATAGTATTAAAATTAAAATTACAATTAAAGGAGAAGAGGGGAAATATTCTTGTTTGTTTTTTACAGTAATGCAAATAATAATATATACTGTATATGTAGGATAAGAGATACCTATAACATCCTAAAACTTTTAAGATTTAATTTTTTTTTTTTTTCACGATCAAAAGATTTTATTGAAGCTTAAAGAGGAAGTAAACCCTGATGAGTTTACTTCCTCTTTTTTTTCCCTGCAAAGGTAAAGCATAATGGAGTACTATGCATCGCATAGTAGCCCATTATGTGTCACTTACCTGACACAGGAGCCAGTGAAGTCGCCGCTGTCCCCTGTAGTCCGCCGCATCCATCTTGCTGGTGGCGTCTCGCAGCTCCGCCGCTGTCATTCGGCGAAGCTGCGATGACGTCACTCCCGCACATGCGCACGGAAGTCGACAAATGCGGCAGCTCCATTCTTGGAACTGCCGCGCTCAGTGCGCCTGCGCGCCGCTGTCTACGGCGCATGCGCCGTAGACAGCGGTGCCCGTTTTCGGGCAAATATCTCCTAAACCATATAGGTTTAGGAGATATTGCTTGGACCTACAGGTAAGCCTTAATCTAGGCTTACCTGTAGGTCAAAGTGGTTTGTAAGGGTTTACAACCACTTTAAGCATGCATAAGAATGACAATGAAGTTCTTAAACCAAGTAATGTAAGAGAACACATGTCAGTTTACAAATAAATGTATCACAATGAGTAGATAGAAATATATATTGGGTTAAATATTTATGATGTCAATTAGGATTAAAGCATTAGTTGTAGGAGGTGGAAAAGGTTGTGATGGGGAGGAGAGGGGAGTAGGAAGAGAAGTATGGGGGGGGGGGGAGGTTCTGCGAGAGAGAGCCCTATTGGTGATAATAATAGTAAAAACATTGCCTTGTTTATCTATACCCGCTTATAATTGTATGAAGCTTCTATATTCTTAGGAAAGGTTTGCGTGACGTTACACAACAGTGTTAAGTTACACAGCGAGTTGTTGGTACTCCAATGAGAGAGTAAACAATAGCCATGGTTGCCATGTTACGTTGAAGTTTGTGCTGTTTTCTTTTCTTATGGCCACAATTTCCTCCATTTTATATATATAGTGTATTCAATTCAGCCAAAGCTTGACCTTCGGTACCTGTGTGGATTTCCAATGTAGAGGAATTCATGATTTAGCTGCTAGTAGTAAGTGTCTAGAAAGTTATTTCTTGTACTTACTCAGGTTAAAAGGGTTCATGACGATCAAACATGCTGCAGCATTAAGTTCTATTTTGGTTTCTGTTATGTGTTTAATCCACTTTTTGATTTCTTCCCAAAAGGCAAGGATTGGGAGACACTTCCACCAGATATGTAAGAATTGTTAATGAATATGTTAATTTATGCCAAGTGTTGAGGGTTGTTGCTATTAATGGGTGGTCTATGTTAATGTTTTTTTTTGGAGTGTAGGGACCATGGGTAAAATAGCATTTGATGTGGTGATAGGCTGAGTTCTAGAGTGACCCAATCTTTATTATTATTGTGGCAATGCCAGTCTAATATTCTGGTGATATGTGAGGCATGGTGGTACTTTTTAAAGTCTGGTAAGCCAATACCTTCTTTGCTTTAAGGTAATATCAATAGATTGAATTTTATCCTAGGTTTTTTGCCTGCCCAAAGAAAGCTCCGCTGGATTTTAAGGAGGCTATTAAAAAAAGTGATCTGGTAGTCTGATTGGGAGTGCATTGAACATATATAGTAATCTGGGAAGGGCCGTCATCTTTACAATTGAAGCTGTGCCGAACCAAGAGAATGTTTTTGATGTCCATTTGTGGAGGTCTTTTGTTATAGCAGAAAGGAGGGGTTTGTAATTGGTCTGGTAAAGTGAATCAATATTATTAGATTGATCCCTAAGTATTTGAGTGTTTTCTGTTCCCATTTGTAGGAGTAGTTGTCTTTCATTAATTTCAATTGGTCTGGAGGTAAGTTGAGATTGAGTGCTTCTGATTTCGATTGATTTATTTTAAAGTTGGAGATAAATCCATATGTTTTTAAGATTTTTTTAAGATTAGGGAGGGAAGTATGGGGATGTGTGATGAAAAACAGAAGGTCATCTGCGTAGGCGGCCATTTTGTTTTCCCTCTTTCCTAAAGCAATTCCCTGAATGTCTTTGGTTAGGTTTATCATTCTTATTAGTGGTTCTAGTGAGATGATAAAGAGGAGTGAGGAGAGAGGGCATCCTTGGCGTGTTCCATTGTGTATATATATATATGGCTTTGGAAAGGGTGTTATTAATTTTAATTTTGGCCTGAGGGTTTAGATAGAGTACTGAGATCCATGAGAGCATATTTAAATGTAATCCTATATGGGAACATGTAGACAGCATGTAATCCCAGGAGACTCTATCGAAAGCCTTTTTGGCGTCAGTGGATAAAAATAGTCCTTTTGTCTTGGAGGTCCTAGCGAAATGAATGAAATTCAGTGCTTTGGTAATATTGTCCCTGGTCTACCAGGCATGAAACTCACTTGTTCTAGGCCTATGATTTTTGTTAGATGGGGTTTTAATCTGTTGGCTAATATCTTGGCAAGGAGTTTTGAATCAATATTCAAGAGGGATGTGGGTCTGTAATTTTCACAATCTGTATGGTCATTATCAGGTTTGGGTATTACTGCAATGTGTGCCATAAGAAGGGAATTCGAGTTATGATTATTTTTTGCTAAAAAATTTAAGGCAGACTGAAGGGGTTTAGAAAGAAGATGAGTGTATGTTTTATAGTATTGAGATGTGAAGCCATCAGGGTGTCAGGGCTGGCTTAGCCCTTCCTCCCCTGGGCAGGCCGCTCAGCTTTTCAGCTAATTGCCAGCTCCCTTCTCTTTCCACAGTTACCAGCTGTTCCCAATGATGCTCGTCTGACCTGCCTATTTAAAGCTTTCCAGCTGACTCTTTCCTTTGCCTTTGCGTTGGTCACATCACAAGGAACCATCTCTGCTTGCAGTTGCTCTCCTTGGATCCCTGACTTCTGGCCTGGCTGATTACCCGATCTGGTTTATGAACTTTGGACTGGCTGACTACCCGATCTGGCTTCTGGACTCTGGCTATGCTTGACTACGCTTTTTTCTATTTACCTTTTTATTTATATTAATAAACAAGTGTGATTTGATTGTACTTCTGTCTCAGTCTGTTTCATGGTTTCTGACAGTACGCAAAGGCCATGAATTCAGAAGATACAGTCAATCCACTTGTTGGTAATATTTTTTCCAGATTGGATGAGCAAGATCATCGTATGGATCAGTTTGCCTTGGCGTTACGAACACTCCTGAATTGCACGCTCACCTGGAATCCCCCACGGTGGCTGCTCCGGTACAACCTGAGTCGCAGGCCGCTCCTGCTGCTGCGCCAGTCTCTGTACAGGCACCCGCCTCAAGTATTACCTCTATAAGAGGTATATCTGGTTCTGCTCCTTTTCCCCCCGCGATTTGGGGTCAATCCAGTTCAATGCAGAGGGTTTCTCAATCAGGTTGAGATATACTTCGAAATGCTGCTCCAGGCATTTCCCATGGACAGAAGCAAAGTAGGTTTCGTGATATCTTTGCTTTCTGAGAGAGCCTTGGCCTGGGCTAACACTCTATGGGAGACACAAAATCCTGTTGTCTTGAGTTACCCTCAGTTTGTGGCCTCCTTTAAAAGGGTTTTTGACGTTCCCGCACGCTACGCTTCTGCTGCCTCATGCCCATCAAATAGAGTATGAGTACTGTTGCCGACTACGCCATTGAATTCCGTACTCTGGCAGAAGAGGTTGCTTGGAACAATGAGGCCCTTGTGGCTGTTTTTTCTCATAGTTAGGGATGAGCTTCGAGTTCGAGTCGAACTCATGCTCGTCTCGAACACTGCCTGTTTGCCTGTTCAGCGAACAGTGAACAATTTGGGCTGTTCGCGGCAAATTCGAAAAGCCGGAAAACCCTGTACAAGTCTATGGGAGAAATCCAAAGCACTTTGCTACAATGTAAAGTAGTGAGTGTACAGCTTGTATAACTGCAAATTTCCTGTCCCCTCAAAATAACTCAATGCATAGCCATTAATGTCTAAACCACTGGCAACAAAAGTGAGCACACCCCTAAGTTAAAATGTCCAAATTGGTCCCAATTAGCCATTTTCCTTCCACGGTGTAATGTGACTTGTTAGTGTTACAAGGTCTCAGGTGTGAATCTGGAGAAGGTGTGTTAAATTTGATGTTATCGCTCTCACTCTCTCATACTGGTCACTGTAAGTTCAACATGGGACATCATGGCAAAGAACTCTGAGGTCCTGTAAAAAATAATTGTTGCTCTACATAAAGATGGCCTAGTCTATAGGAAGATTGCCAAGACCCTGAAACTGAGCTGCAGCACAGTGGCTAAGACCATACAGCAGTTTAACAGAACAGTTTCCACTCAGAACAGGCTTCACCATGGTCGACCAAAGAAGTTGAGTGCTTGCCATCATATCCAGAGGTTGTCTTTGGGAAATAGACATATGAGCGCTGCCAGCATTGCTGCAGAGGTTGAAGGGGCGGGGGGTCAGCCTGTCAGTGCTCAGACCATATGCCACACACTGCATCAAATTGGTCTGCATAGCTTTCATCCCAGAAGGAAGCCTCTTCTTTTTTTTTTTTTTTTTTTTAAGTATTTATTGAGAAATGAAACAGAAATAATAGTACATATGCAACAAAAGTAAGTGCAGTACAGTAGGACCATCATCGCAGATGAGGTGCGCGAAGAGAAGGAGAACAAAGTAAAGCTGCAACATATTAATCGTACATCACATACTGTAATAAAGGAACCAAATAGCAAGTAATACCTCAAGTAAAACAGGGCAGCAAAACTAACAATAACTGGATGGATCCTGAGGCAAAAGGTTGTTGCGATAGCAATATAGAGTTAACCAAGAAAATGACATTTCCCAGAATTTAGTAAAGATAAAAATAAAAAGGGGGGGGGGAAGGGAGGAAGGGACACAAACAGGAAGGGGCAAACGGGGGGGGGGGGTAAAGGAGGGGGATGAGGAAGCCTCTTCTAACGATGATGCACAATAAAGCCTGCAAACAGTTTATTGAAGACAAGCAGACTAAGGACATGGATTACTGGAACCATGTCCTGTGGTCTGATGAGACCAAGATAAACGTAATTGGCTCCGATGGTGTCAAGTGTGTGTGGCGGCAACCAGGAAAAGAGTACAAGGGCAAGTGTGTCTTGCCTACAGTCAAGCATGGTGGTGGGAGTGTCATGGTCTGGGGCTGCATGAGTGCTGACAACATTAGGGAGCTACAGATCATGGAGGGAACCATGAATGCCAACATGTACTGTGACATACTGAAGGAGAGCAGATCCCCTCCCTTTGGAGACTGGGCCACAGGGCAGTATTCCAACATGATAACGACCCCGAACACACCTCTAAGACAAACACTGCCTTGCTAAAGAAGCTGCGGTAAAGGTGAGGGACTGGCCAAGTATATCTCCAGACCTAAACCCTATTGAGCATCTGTAGGGCATCCTCAAATAGAAGGTAGAGGAGTGCAAGGTCTCTAGCATCCACCAGCTCCACGATGTCGTCATGGAGGAGTAGAAGAGGACTCCAGTGGCAACCTGTGAAGCTCTGGTGAACTACATGCCCAAGAGGGTTAAGGCAGTGCTGGGAATTAATAGTGGCCACACACAAACTATTGACACTTTGTGCCCAATTTTGACATTTTCACTTGGGGTGTACTCTCTTTTGTTGCCAGCAGTTTAGACATTAATGGCTGTGTGTTGAGTTATTTGGAGGGGGCAGCAAATTTACAAGCTGTACACTCACTACTTGACGTTGTAGCAAAGTGTAATTTCTCCAGTGTTGTCACACGAAAAGACATAATAAAATATTTACAAAAATGTGGGGGTGTACTCAATTTTGTGAGATACTGTATATGGTTGTAGTAAGTCTGAACAAGGCAATTAGCTTTCCTTTAAATATCTAAAGAGTTAGGTAATTGGGCACTCAAAACCCCAAGGATTATTTAACATGTATTTTCACTCTTAGAATTCTTATACATTTAAATCTCATTCATAGTATCACCAACATGCTACCCTTATATTAATAATCTATATACTAATATATTTCAATGGGTGCCATAAAGCAATATCTAATGCATATATGTTGCACTAGCCCATCTTGGATACCAAAATGCTGGGGTGGGGTGAACCATCTGAACCTTCTCTTATTTTAACTTATTTCTTTCTAATGTAAGTTTGGTAAAGTAAACTAGGCACATGGATTATAAGCAGTGGCACAGTAACAATGGCCTAGCAGAGCAGAAAATCATGATCATGTTCAAGCGTTTACTCACAATTTGCATAAAATGCACATGCAGTACCATTTTCTTTGCTTTGCGTTGAGTTCA
Source organism: Lithobates pipiens (assembly GCF_037356315.1). NCBI lineage: Eukaryota > Metazoa > Chordata > Amphibia > Anura > Ranidae > Lithobates > Lithobates pipiens. The sequence continues at coordinate 279,898,015 of NW_027507758.1, forward strand.
ATTGAACCAACATTTGCAGAACTATTTTCAGCATGATGGAAATCTTGTGGACCAATATTTTCAGCACTTTGGGAATACAAGTGTTAAAAGAGTGTATGCATAAAAAGCTCTTACTACAAAGTAGTCTTTGTTATGTCTTTCTAACTGAATGCATTTATTCTTTCGTCTTCATTGGATTTCTGTGAAAAGCACACACACCTTTGAATGGGTCCAACCGTTTGTGCCAGAGGTGCCTACACACATCAGACTACCTAGTAGCACAGGGCTGACTCAGGCCTACTCACTGGCCACAGCTAAAGTCTGCAGTCTTTACAGAATTCCATGTTTGCCTGCCACCTACACACTTCTACGTGCATTGTGTGTCTCAGACAAGGAGCTCCCTGTTGGGCTCATTCAGCACACTCCTGGTCTCCATTGACAATGACATGTCCTCTAAGCTGGGGTCACCTTTCACTTCAGGCCTGACTTTGCATGGTTACAGGATAGTGCTTTTCACTGCTTATTCACCATTGGGCCCTAGCTAGACCAAGTTAGTTCTCCGTAGGGTACAAAGTTATCCCTCTTCATCAAGTGAGTACTTCATGAGATGCACTGTCTAGTATGGCTTAATGGTGTGCTATCCCACTTCTCACAGCAGGATTACTGGGATTCCACTTCAGTCACAAGAAGAAGCCAGAAGTTTGATCCAACGTAATTTTATTATAACAGTTGTCCTTAAAGTCCATCAAATAACCATCTCCCCTGTCAGCAACAGGTCCAAATGAAGTGGCAGTCTACCTAGAAGTAATAATATTAATGATTTTCTAGCTCCCAGTCTCTGTCCCTCCAGTGTTTGGGCCTATTATAATAAATGTAATAATAGCTTCCTTAGCGGTTTCCACTTTCTCTGTGACTGCAAGCTCCCAGTTTCTGCCCTGATTGCCATTGGTGTCCTGGCCCATTGTAGTAAATATAATATTGCTATAATTGACCAAAACACCAAAGGGACTGGAAGCCTGCAATCAAAAAGGGCACAGAAACAGCTAGTTTAAAAGCATTATTATATTACTAATATAATAATGCATTTTAAACTTGCTCTTTATGCAGTCATGGTTTTCAAATTAGCTCCATCTGTGCTCTTTGGGACTGCAAGCTCCAGTCTCTGCACGCTAGAGTTCCTCTAGAGACAGTGAAGCAGCATAGAGCACAAAGTGTTAATGTATATGTAATGTCAGAAAATATTGTAACTCATAGCTATTGGCATGTGGTTGTCATCATCCCTTCTAAATTTTACAATTTTGGAAAAACCTCTATTAATGGGATTTTAAAGGCAAAAATAAAAGAAAAAAATATTTATATAAAAAATTCATTTATTGTACAAGCTCTTATTAAATACTCTTGAAAGAAAATTCATAGAGGAATTTCATAGACTCAACAATATACAGTCTTAATCCTTTTCTAAAAAGAAAAGCATAATATATTTTGAAAAGAATGATACTATCCGCGTTCTCATACCAAAACCTCCAGAAAAGGCGGATCATTAAGATTATATATTGTTGATTCTATGAAATTCGTCTATGAATCAAAAGTATTTATTAAGATTTTGTAAAATAAATTAATTTTTCATATAATTTTTTTTTCTTTTATTGTTGCCTTTAAAATCCCATAGAGGTTTTTCCAAATTTGTAAAATGTATACGTAATGCCAGTGCAGTGTGTGTGTGTAATGTACATGTATATTTAATTTATTTAATTAAATATTTCTTTATTAAGAGCCATACTTGTCATTTTATTTAACACTATAAGATTGAAAATAGTGGTTTAAAAATATGTAAGAATGTATGTGGAATTGATTGAGTATGTAGATATGCTTCTGATTGTTATTATCCTATTGGTTCTGTTCCTGTGTTTTTTTAAAGCAAATTTGTGAGAAATGCTGACTTCCTCATGTGTACAAGAACTATTGCATATGTTACCATGTAGACAGTGAGCAGGCACAAGTTTAAGCCACTCCCACTGTTAGCGCAGTTTTGCGACACCCACAGATTGACATGCACCTAAGGGCTCATTCCTACTATGTGCAGGCTCCAGTGTTTTTCCTTATGGAAAAATGCAGGTAACTGCAGCAACATGAAGAAAATTATAGTTTTATTTGTGTCATGTTCAGTCCAAATCACAGTGTTTCACTGCATTTAAGAGGCATGTTTGCATAATATTGCACTGCTCTGGATGGCCCGAATGTCACTGCAGCGCACGGCGGTATTGTGCATTGATATGAATGAAGTGTTACGTTGTACACTTCAAGTGAACTTCAGTAAATTAAAAAACAAAAACGGGTAGATGTGTGATAAAATGTGCATCACACATCTCCTGCCGCAGAGCTCTGCAGCTCAAAATGCTGTGCAGGCAGCAGCATTTTGTGCTGCGGGCTTGTGTGAACAGACCCTAATTGTTTTCCTCTGGGTACCAAGGTTGATCTTCGTTTCCCCCGTGAAAAAAATATCCATGGCCCAGACAACTACTACAACTGAAGCATCAGTCACCAAAATGTAAAGATATACAATGATATTTTGATTTATTAATCATATTATTTTTCTCATTAAAAAAAGGATCTGGCATTAACATTTTGAGCATGCCTTTATTATTAATTCCGTTGTTGCTGCAGTTGAATTATTCATAATGAATGTAGACATGCATGCATTTTGAAATTCTATTATAATTCAGAATTAACTAAGATACCTCTGATGGGATTTGAACCTATTACAATCTGTTTCAGTGAAGTGAGGGTTATCAACTGTTAATAAGTCAATTAATCATTTACAAGGCATTAATATAGATGTGTCACACATAGACAATCATTTGAGGTTTTATTAACTTTAGGAATTGATCAGCATAACATCTTTAATATATTTTAAATTGTAAAAACTCTTTCAGACTTGTAAAGCAATAGTTCAAATTATACTAATCATATTTGCATTAAACACAAGTGTCATATCTTACATGTCCCTGTAACTCTTGGGAGATGACCCTATACAAGTGTATAAGAACTCAGGAAGTGCACTTTTTTTTCTGAACACACAAAGTTAAAGTAAACTTTATTGTTAGGTTTTGCAACTACTAATGAATAGGGGTAAGTAGAGTGGAGCTCTTAACAGTGGTGGCCCGTCCATATGGGAGCAGGGGTGCCACCCCCCCTAATCTTTGCTCCTGGCCTCTAATTTACATGCAGGGTGCCAGACGAAAAGATTCCAATGGACTTTTTTTTTAGAAGCACATGATTAGAGCCTGAGGCTCTAATTGCCATAAAAAAATGGTGGTCTCGGGGTGCTGAGCACTGCACCTCAAGCCCATCCATTTGAGTAACAATAGCAAATTCATTTTCTCTATTGTCTTCCTGCTTCTCCCGGCCAATCCTGGCTAATCCTGGCTCCCTCACCCCGCCCTGTCAGTCCCCACACTTACCCAATCTGGGTAAGCCCGGCCAGCGGACCTCTGTGTCTCCTCCTTCCTCGGCTTCATGGTGGTGTGGCTTCCCCTGCATCTCCTCTCTCCTCCTCCTTGGCAGCCAATAGGATCGCTTCTGCTCTCAGCCAATCGGGTCTCAGGGCCCACTCACCCCCCTCCCCCTAAAAAATATACCACCAGCCACCACTGGCTCTTACCTTTTAAAACATGGAATTTTTCCCTACTGTCTTGTCCCAGAGATGTTTGTCAGGATGTGACGAGGTGCCACTAATATAAGAGAGAAAGGGAAGTTTACCAAATGAGGACACAGAAAGCATTGAAAACATGATGCTCCATAATACTTTTCCAATACATAATTGTAGCAGTTTTTTTAATAGCTTTGGGGGTTTTTTTGGCCACTAACTTCATAACAGTCATCTGACTGATATAAATATTGCTAAGGTGTATAGTTGTGTAAATAGATATTGTCCACAATGCTGGCTGAGAGGAACAGCTGCAGTTTTATTGTGTCTACTGCTGCTCTTTTTATGTTTGCAGAGGGATATAGCGGACAAATGTGTCTGTTGAAAGGATTCTGTGTTTGATAAGCAACATAGACTATTCACATTCACAGCTATAAGAAGTGACTGCTATTGTGGAATTCTGTACAGCCAGTGTTACACTTGCTATCTACCCAATAGGAATACACAGTGTAAAAAGATGTGGACTGCTAGAAATGCTGGGAGGAATGGAGGATTGTGGGAGCTGAAGTTTTTTACAGACTGAACTGGCTTGGAAGACTGACCAAAGAAATTATTTACCCATTATTCAATGAAGCACTGAGTAGAGGAATAAGAGTGCTGTTGTTTCCAGGCTAAGCAAAAAAAGGAGCATCAAGGACATTCAGAGATACTGAGTGTGCTTTAGGCTGCCAGCAGATTATTCACTACCATACCTGAGAAGGAGAGAGGAGCAGTGCCAGACATGCTGGAAAACTAGAGAGCACCACAGATGCTGACAGAGCCTGATGCCTGATCAAGGGGAAGGACACCATGGACACTGACCAATTGTGCTGCCAACAGGAAAAAGAGGGAGATTGCTTGCTACCACAGGAGTTGTTGAGATTCTACTGGCCAAATCACACTATACTTTGACAAAGAGGAACAGTATTGCCTGCAGATATCACAGAGCCAGTGCCTTTATCAGTGCTGGAAGGGACATTATCCTGAGTGCTCTGTCTTAAGAGTTGGGCCCTAATGAGCCGGCCAGCAAAATAGAGAGGTTATATAGGAGACTGCTGAACTGTTATGGTGACATAACTCTTAGCCCTTGTACACACGGTCGGAGAATCTGTCGGAATGAGTCTTATCGGACCGTGTCGTCAGATAATCCGACTGTGTGTGGTATGCATCGGACTGATTCCGTCCGAATCTCCGTCCGACCCAATTTTCCAACAAGTTGGAAATATTTCCCAACCAACTGGGCCAGACGGACCTAATCCGATCATGTGTAGAGCATTTTCATCGGACCAAGTGCCACGCATGCTCAGATCAAATTCCTACATCAAAGCTATTGGCTACTAGCCTGAATGTAGTCCCATCGTAACGAAATTACGTCATCACGTTCTGAAAGATCGGATTTTTTGCCAACTTGGCCCGACCGTGTGTATGCAACAGTTTCGGACACAATCCGTCGGACTAAATCCGACGGGCAAAATCCGACGGATTTGGTTGGCAAAATCTCCGACCGTGTGTACGTGGGCTTAGGATTGTCCCAGTATAGGATTTAGGAAGGGTTGCTCTCTACGCCAATTGTTTTTTTTTTCCAGTATATTTTTTGCTACTGTTTAAAGCTGGCCATACACGGTTTAAAATGCATTAGGTTCAGCAGACTGTTTAACGACTCTGTCAGTATATTTTAACTTGATCAGCGCAGCAGGCAATAGGCTGATGGGAGTCTCCCCACTCTCAAAATACAGTGACACAGTGGGGGGGATTCCCTCATTAATATCAAATGTGTGGATGGGTACATTGAGTCAGTTTTTTCTTTCAACCCACTGGTCCCCTGTATGGCGAGCTTAACTGCTTATTGTGTTATTACTGATGTTCATATCAGTTTTGCTACTGGGGTACTGCAGAGTTGTGGCCACAGGAACTGAGAACCTGAGAACCTGAGACACTGCTGCTCCTTGGGGGGTAAGCACTATGTGTATTTAACAGTTATCACACTTTACTCCCCTTTCTACAGTAAGTAATAAACTCTAGACAACTTTTTCTTTAAATTGTAAAATTCCTTTACAATTGGCTTGACTACAATTGGCTGTGCTCTATGACTGTTGCGCTGTCTCCCTCTTTGGGTACTACCCATTCCTTACTTAACTCAGGAAACACCATAGTCAAAGTCCACCTGTGTGGTTGTCCAAACTTGGGTTTCATTACAGGGTTATGCTGCCAGTAAAGTGGTTACATAATCACTGAGCTGCTCGTGACTCACTTCCGATGCCAGAATGCACTATAATGCAGGTCTTCCCATCTATGCATATCCTCATGATATGGAAGATATGTCACACTAAAAAAATACTTTAACCCCTGCATACACCACCCAGAACTTAAGAGAGAAGTATGTTTTTTTTGCATAATCATTCTTACCTAGGTGGATGCAGCATCAGACCGATGCTGCAGCTGTCCCCCAGCGTCTCTGCACTGAGAACCGAGCCATTGAACACTGCTGATGGAATGGTTCTCTCACCTCCCATAGCTCTGCTCCCCCACGCTCATTGGAGTGCTGAGCTGTGGAGGGGCGGGGAGCAGCCTCTCAGTGACTTGCTGAGAGGCTGAGACTGCCATTAGTCCAGGCAGCTGGTGGATCCAGACTTTGGAAGTCGGGATGATGCGCTGCCTTGACCAATTGCAGTCACTTCAGCAGAGAGCAGATGTCCCACCGCTCTCTGCTGAAAAGGGGTCACAGGAGTGCACAACAAATTGCACTCCTTTGACCCATAGAAGAAGCCCAGCCTAAAAAGCTCAGGCTCGACTTCTCCTTTAACCAGTTGCCGACCGCCGCACGACGATGTACGTCGACAGCATGGCACGGGCAGGCATAAGGGCGTACATGTACGTCCCTGCCTTCCCGCGGGTCGGGGGCCCGATCGGGCCCCCGCCCGGTGCCTGCGGCGGTCGGTTTTCGTGCGGGAGCGATCCCGGACGAGGGGACGGCCATTCATTCATGGCCACCCCCTCGCGATCGCTCCCGACGAATGAAAATCCTTCGTGACATCACTTCCTCTCCTGTAATGTAAACACAGGAGAGGAAGTGATGTATTCTCTCCTCCGTGTCGGTATTTTTCGTTCCGACACGGAGGAGAACGGATCGGTGAGTTGCACCAACACTCTACACAAACAGTAGAACATGCCAGGCACACTCACACCCCCCCTTTACCCCCCGATCACCCCCCCAATTACCCCTGCCCCCCAGTCACAGTGACACCAATGTCATTTTTTTTTTTTTTTTTTTTTTTTTTTTTTTTTTGCATTGGTGTCATTTGTGACTGTAATAACTGTTAGGGCAGTTAGGGTTAGCCCCCTTTAGTTCTAATGTACCCCCCTAACCCCCCCAATAAAGGTTTAACCCCGTGATCACCCCCCGTCGCCAGTGTCACTAAGGCTGGGTTCACATTGCAGCGGTTTATGAGAACGAATGTGATTCGCACCGCACTGCAGTGCAAATCACATCCGATCTCTGTGCGATTCGAGTTCAGCCATTCGCCGCACCCGCCACACCCGCCGCACCCGCCGCAAATTCGCACGGGACCCTTTTTTTGGCCCGCAGCAGAATCGGATCGCATGGGTGTTCACGCCATGCGATCCGAGTTTGCAGATCGCACTGCGATATGCAAACTGATCTGGGGGTGTCAGTAACATTTCACTGACACTCCCAGCAGTTCGCATAGGGCAGTGTGAACTGCCGCCGGGAGGCATGCGATGCGGGAACCCGCCGCGCATTCGTGGCGTTCCCGCATCGCTCCAGTGTGAACCCAGCCTAATAAGCGATCATTTTTCTGATCGCCGTATTAGTGTCACAGGTGACGCTAGTTAGGCAGGTAGGTATTTAGGTTCGCCGCAGCTTTTTATAGCACCAGGGACCCCCATATACTACCGCATAAAGCCCCCTGATTGCCCCCTAGTTAACCCTTTCACCAGTGATCACCATATAACTGTTACAGGTGACGCTGGTTGGTTAGTTATTTTTTTATAGTTTCAGGGCACCCGCCATTTATTACCTAATAAAGGTTTAACCCCCTGATCACCCGGCGGGTGTCATTTGTGACTAATAACTGTTAGGGCAGTTAGGGTTAGCCCCCTTTAGTTCTAAGGTACCCCCCTAACCCCCCCAATAAAGGTTTAACCCCGTGATCACCCCCCGTCGCCAGTGTCACTAAGGCTGGGTTCACATTGCAGCGGTTTATGAGAACGGATGTGATTTGCACCGCACTGCAGTGCAAATCACATCCGATCTCTGTGCGATTCGAGTTCAGCTATACAGATAGTATGGCTGAATTCGTGTCGCACCCGCCGCACCCGCCGCAAACTCGCACGGGACCCTTTTTTTGGTCCGCAGCAGAATCGGATCGCATGGGTGTTCACACCATGCGATCCAAGTTTGCAGATCGCACTGCGATATGCGAACTGATCTGGGGGTGTCATTAACATTTCACTGACACTCCCAGCAGTTCGCATAGGGCAGTGTGAACTGCCGCCGGGAGGCATGCGATGCGGGAACCCGCCGCGCATTCGTGGCGTTCCCGCATCGCTCCAGTGTGAACCCAGCCTAATAAGCGATCGTTTTTCTGATCGCTGTATTAGTGTCACAGGTGACGGCAGTTAGGTATTTAGGTTCGCCGCAGCTTTTTATAGCGCCAGGGACCCCCATATACTACCGCATAAAGCCCCCTGATTGCCCCCTAGTTAACCCTTTCACCAGTGATCACCATATAACTGTTACAGGTGACGCTGGTTGGTTAGTTATTTTTTTATAGTTTCAGGGCACCCGCCATTTATTACCTAGTCTCACTAGTGTACCCCTAAATTTAGGGGTGTCTACTTTCCAAAATGGGGTCATTTGGGGGGGGGGTTTGTGCCATCTTGGCATTTTATGGCCTTCAAAACTGTAACGCCCTTAGAAAGCCTGAAGGCGGTGCTTGGTTTTCGGGGCCCCGTACGCGGCTAGGCTCCCAAAAAGTCCCACATATGTGGTATCCCCGTACTCAGGAGAAGCAGCAGAATTTATTTTGGGGTGTCATTTCACATATGCCCATGGTATGCGTGAGCAATATATCATTTAGTGACAACTTTGTGAAAAAAAAAAAAAAAAAAAAAAGTTTGTAATTTTCCCGCAACTTGTGGCAAAATATAAAATATTCCATGAACTCAACATGCCTCTCAGCAAATAGCTTGGGGTGTCTACTTTCTAAAATGGGGTCATTTGTGGGGGTTTTGTGCCATCTTGGCATTTTATGGCCTTCAAAACTGTAATAGGTAGTGAGGAGTGAAGTCAAATATTTACGCCCTTAGAAAGCCTGAAGGCGGTGCTTGGTTTTCGGGGCCCCGTACGCAGCTAGACTCCCAAAAAGTCCCACATATGTGGTATCCCCGTACTCAGGAGAAGCAGCAGAATTTATTTTGGGGTGTTATTTCACATATGCCCATGGCATGCATGAGCAATATATCATTTAGTGACAACTTTGTGAAAAAAAAAAAAAAAAAAAAAAAGTTTGTAATTTTCCCGCAACTTGTGGCAAAATATAAAATATTCCATGAACTCAACATGCCTCTCAGCAAATAGCTTGGGGTGTCTACTTTCTAAAATGGGGTCATTTGTGGGGGTTTTGTGCCATCTTGGCATTTTATGGCCTTCAAAACTGTAATAGGTAGTGAGAAGTGAACTCAAAAATTTACGACCTTAGAAAGCCTGAAGGCGGTGCTTGGTTTTCGGGGCCCCGTACGCGGCTAGGCTCCCAAAAAGTCCCACATATGTGGTATCCCCGTACTCAGGAGAAGCAGCAGAATTTTTTTTGGGGTGTCATTTCACATATGCCCATAGCATGTGTGAGCAATATATCATTTAGTGACAACTTTGTGTAAAAAAAAAAAAAAAATTTTTTTTTTGTCATTATTCAATCGCTTGAGGCAAAAAAATAAAATATTCAATGGGCTCAACATGCCTCTTATCAATTTCCTTAGGGGGTCTACTTTCCAAAATGGGGTCATTTGGGGGGGTTTTGTACTGCCCTGCCATTTTAGCACCTCAAGAAATGAGATAGGCAGTCATAAAATAAAAGCTGCGTAAATTCCAGAAAACGTACCTTAGTTTGTAGATGTGACAACTTTTGCGCAAACCAATAAATATACAATTATTGACTTTTTTTTTACCAAAGACATGTGGCTGAATACATTTTGGCCTAAATGTATGACTAAAATTGAGTTTATTGGATTTTTCTAATAACAAAAAGTAGAAAATATCATTTTTTTTCAAAATTTGCGGTCTTTTTACGTTTATATCGCAAAAAATAAAAATCGCAGAGGCAATCAAATACCATCAAAAGAAAGCTCTATTTGTGGGAAGAAAAGGACGCAAATTTTGTTTCGGTACAACATTGCATGACCGCGCAATTACCAGTTAAAGCAGCGCAGTGCCAAAGTGTAAAAAGACCTCTGGTCATTTACCAGCAAAATGGTCCGGTCTTAAAGTGGTTAAAGAAATGGGGTGGGGGTGCGGTGCTGAGCCCCACTCTGTATCTTATGCAAACACAGAGCAGGGCTTGGCAGCGAGCATGCACATGTGCCCCCAAGGAAGCAGCTTGCTATGGGAGCACTCAGTGGGGGGAAGTTCCAGGAGTTCCAGAGGGGGACCTGAGAAGAGGAGGATCTGGTCTGCTCTGTGCAAAATCACTGCTCATAGCAGGTAAGTATAACATGTTTTTTTTTATTAAAGTCCAAACTAAGCTTTACAATCACTTTAAGCTTAGGGTGAAGCTACAACCAGCCTTGACAGAACTTTGGCTGTGGTTATGTAAAGGAGGCAGCACATCATTTGGCTACTACTACAACTGAGCATCACAAACCAAAAACGTTATTTAATTCCTTTTTAATATTTAAAATGACCTCCCCCATCCATCCATGTCTCTATGCATTATAAGGTTGAGAAATCACCCCCTAGCATTTGTGGGTAAATGTAGCACCCTCTAGTGTGCTACTAGTGTGAGTGCAGGAAAATGTATGTATGTCTCATGCTTAAACCTGTCCTTAAGTGGGTTATGGGTTTACTTTAAGTCAGGGCTGGGTGACTCATATAGACAACTCTCTGGTGCCTCCCCCTGGTTATAGAAAGTTGAAGAATGTTCTGGTAGCCTGATGGAGGAGGCTAGGGGGAGTTTAGCCTATCCCCAGGCAGTGGGCCTGTCATGGGGCTAAGCCAACTCTTAAATATGAATGAGATATGCTAGCAGGAGGGTCGCGTTGGAGATGGAGTGCTGAGGGGACCGTTGGTGGCCCTTCAGGCGAATCCCTAGTCTGTGGGGGGTGCTCTGTCTTGGGCTGAAGCTTAGGAGGCAGTGGGAGCAAGGAGAACAGCGTGAGTACTACAGCAAGGTTCAGGGACCTACAAGAGGAGAGACTGCCATGCATAGTCAATCTCTCTGGAAGATAGCAGGGTGCTTAAAGAGGAACTTCGCTCTCTCAATCAACATTGCCAATTTTAATCCATATGCTGCTAGCATTAGTAAATAGATAGGAAGATATATTATATTTACATGTTTTAAGTTTTTTTAAGCCTAGGCAAATTATGTCATACATCCTATGAGTCTTCAGACGGGGAGGAGGGGCTTTCTTAGCTAAGCACACCCTTCTGCCTGCATGCCTTAGCTAAGAGTAGATAGATTCCAGGAAGTTAATGCTACATGAGTAATGTGCCCTTATTGAAGGTGACCACAGCCAGAAATACTGGGGGGGGGGGGGGAGGTTCAAAGTGATTTCTCAACAAAAATAAAAGCATGAAGACATGGACGAGTGGGGGAGTTTGCTTTGACAAATTTAAAATTAATTCAACAGTGTTTTGGCTTGTCATGCTCAGATGCAGTGTAGTTCTTCTTTGAATCTTCTTTAACCTTGCCCTGAGAGATCTCTGGAAAGTCAGTCATGTAGACTGGTGAAGAAGCAGCTGTGTGAGCTGGTGGAGGAGCAACCAAGTACGCTAGCATTTCCTGCAGTTAGTAGAACTGAGATCAGTGTCTACAAGGGAGTTGGAGGTACTCCGGGATACAGTTTACAATAGGTTGTGCTACCTTTCAAAGGGACTGAGAGTGTCTAGTCTTTAAGAGTTTTTTTTTCTTTTCTAACAGACTGTTAACGGCCCAAAAGTGGAACAATCACAGTTTTCCAATCCAAAGAAGATGAATCAATTAGTGCTGTACAGAGTATTGGAGAAGAATCAATCAGAGTTGTACTGTACATAGAAAGGAAGTTGTCCCTGGTTTTGTTGCTATGAAGTTGGGCATCCTATAATTTCTATTCCACATCAAAGTTATTACCCTTAATAAAACATTAAAATCAAGATCAAAGACTGTTCCTTGTGTCTGGATGAAAGTTGCAAATGCTACTTGCCCGGCTGTGTAGGAGTGGGAAACCCTGTCATCTGCAACCCTTATGGGGTAGTGCTACATAAGGGCAAAATATTCATATAGCATTTGCCTCCTGGAATCCATCTTCTCTTAGCTCAGACAATCAGGTAGGGGAGTGTGCTTCGCTCATGACGCCCCTCCTCCCATGAAGACTCCTGGGGTGTATGACATAATTTGCCTAGGCCAAAAACCAGGAATGAAACTGAAAAAAAAGTTTAAAACAAAACAACAAAACAAGTAAATATGATATACTTTCTTATCTATTTACTAATACTAGCAGCACCAAAGACCTAATTCCGTTCGACTCGAACATCGGCTCATCCCTGGCCACCAGATTGTTTTCATCTGACAGGCAGGAGTCTGCTTGTCGGATATACACCAGCAGATATTCTACATTGTAAGCTCTAACGAACAGGGCCCCTCTAATTCCTCCTGTATTGAATTGTATTGTAATTGTACTGTTAGCCCTCATGTTGTAAAGTGGCACGAAAACTGTTGACGCTTTATACATCCTGTATAATAATAAATAAGAATAATAAATTCTGCAGCCACTGGGAGTGTGTGTATAAACCTATTTCTTTCAGGTCAGGTGGCAGCAAATGGGGGGGGGTGGCAGTTTACTGTCCTTCACTCTTTGCGGGGGGAAGGGGGGGACTGGGGCCAGTGGGAGTAGAGAGTGCCCTTGCATAAATAGGAATAAACAGTGGCCCATCATTGGTATTAGTAAGTATAACACCCCATTGTTATTATCATGGGAAGAAATTGTGGCCCATCACCATGTCAGTGGGAGGAATAGTGCTCTGTCATTGGTGTCAGTGAAAGTTATAGTGCCCTATTGATGGTGTTTTTGGCAGGATTTATGTTTTATGTTGGTACCCAGGGGTCAAGTCCTGGGGAAAAAAGTGTGGGAACTCCCACCCAAGATCCACTCCCCTACCAAAAAAAAAAAAAAAAAGATACGCTCATATGCATATATATATTTCACATAAAATACAGTGACTGCAAATGCGACATGCTACAAGAGATGACCAGACTGCGAATGTGACTACAGGAGATGACCAGACTGCGAATGCGACATAGTACAGGAGATGACTAGACTGCGAATGTAACTACAGGAGATGACCAGACTGCGAATGCGACTACAGGAGATGACCAGACTGCGAATGCGACTACAGGAGATGACCAGACTGCGAATGCGACTACAGGAGATGACCAGACTGCGAATGCGACATAGTACAGGAGATGACCAGACCGGGAATGAGACTACAGGAGATGACCAGACCGCGAATGCGACTACAGGAGATGACCAGACTGCGAATGCGACTACAGGAGATGACCAGACTGCGAATGCGACTACAGGAGATGATCAGACTGCGAATGCGACTACAGGAGATGACCAGACTGCGAATGCGACTACAGGAGATGACCAGACTGCGAATGCGACTACAGGAGATGATCAGACTGCGAATGCGACTACAGGAGATGATCAGACTGCGAATGCGACTACAGGAGATGATCAGACTGCGAATGCGACTACAGGAGATGACCAGACTGCGAATGCAACTACAGGAGATGACGAGACTGCGACATAGTACAGGAGATGACCAGACCGGGAATGAGACTACAGGAGATGACCAGACTGCGAATGCGACTACAGGAGATGACCAGACTGCGAATGCGACTACAGGAGATGATCAGACTGCGAATGCGACTACAGGAGATGATCAGACTGCGAATGCGACTACAGGAGATGACCAGACTGCGAATGCGACTACAGGAGATGACCAGACTGCGAATGCGACTACAGGAGATGACCAGACTGTGAATGCGACATACTACAGGAGATGATCAGACTGCGAATGCGACATAGTACAGAAGATGACCAAGTAGCTAGTTTTAAAATTTAAACATGTCCTCAGCCCCTTTATGGCACCTCCTTTACATTCCTGTCCTCACCCCCTTTGTAGAACCCCCCTTCACATTCCTGCCCTGCCTCCCTTTTATATCACCCCTCCTCATTCCTTTCTGTTTCTGATACTTTCCCCCTCCCTCCTTCATAACAGTGCCCTCTTCCCTGTCTTACCTTACACAGGACACAGCAGATGACATCGGAAGTGCAGCAAAGGGATGGACAGAGGGCGGGACCTTCCCCAGTTAACTGATTGGTTGATAGAATGCAGAGCAGTTCTATTAACCAATCAGTTAACTGAGCCAGCCCCTGCCCTCCGTGCATCACTGTGCTGCTCTTCCGATGTCAGCTCTGTGAAGACAAAGCAGCTAGCAGACTGTGTTAGAGCCTCGGGCGGCTCTGGTCCTGCAAAGGGAACGGCGTTCCTGCTGTGAAAAAAGTGCGGGGACGCCGTTCCCACGCGTTCCCGCAGGACTCGAGCCCTGTTGGTACCAATGGAAAGCATATTACCTTTTATCAGTAGGAGCCAAATAAAGGCTAGGAAAGGGCTTTTGCTTGGAGACCACTGCTTTAAACACACAGTTTGAATCAGTTAATCCATTTATTTAAAGGCTTACTGAACTATGTAGAATGATGTACTTTAAAATAATAAAGCATGTATGGTCTAAAAAAACATTTTAGCTATACTTGAATGCACAAAGTAAAAATGTCAACATAGCCCTAAGGATATGGTTCATAGGTAAACTTTTTTATTTTTATTCTGTGGTCAATGCAACCTAATTTTTGTGCTGAAGGTGTTTACAGTGCCTTTAAAAAGTATTCATACCCCTTGAAATGTTCCATTGTTTGTCATGTTACAACCAAAAACGTAAATGTATTTCATTGGGATTTCATGTGATAGACCAACACAAAGTGGCAAATAATTGTTAAGTGGAAAGAAAATGATAAATGGTTTTCAACATTTTCTACAAATATGTGAAAAGTGTGGCGTAGATTTATATTCAGCCCCCGAGTCAATATTTTGTAGATCCACCTTTTGCTGCAATTACAGCTGCAAGTCTTATTAGGGATGTCTCTACCAGACATCTAGAGAGTGACATTTTTGCCCATTCTTCTTTGCAAAATATCTCAAGCTCTGTCAGATTGCATGGAGAACGTCTGTGAACAGCAATTTTCAAGTCTTGTCTCAGATTGAATTTAGGTCTGGACTTTGATTGGGCCATTGTAACACATGAATATGTTTTGATCTAAACCAATCCATTGTAGCTCGGGCTGTATGTTTAGGGTTGTTGTCCTGCTGGAAGGTGAACCTCCACCCCAGTCTCAAGTTGTTTGCAGACTCTAACAGGTTTTCTTGTAAGACTTCCCTCCATCCATCTTCCCATGAACTCTGACTAGCTTCCCTGTCCCTGCTGAAGAAAAGTATCTCCACAACATGATGCTGCCACCTTCATGTTTCACCGTGTGTTCAGAGTGATGTGCAGTGTTAGTATTCCTCCACACATAGAGTTTTCTTTTAGGCAAAAAAGTTTAATTTAGGTCTTATCTGACCAGAGTACCTTCTTCCACATGTTTGCTGTGTCCCCCACATAGCTTGCCGCAAACTGCAAATGGGACTTTTTATGCCTTTCTTTAATCAGTGTCTTTCTTCTTGCCACTGTTCCATAAAGGCCAGATCTGTGGAGTGCACAACTAATAATTGTCCTGGGGACAGATTCTCCCACCTCAGCTATATATCTCTGCAGCTCCTCCAGAGTTACCATAGGCCTCTTGGCTGCTTCTCTTGCCAAGCCTACCTGTCAGTTTAGGTGGATGGCCATGTCTTGGTAGGTTTGCAGTTGTGCCATACTCTTTCCATTTCCGGATGATGGATTGAACAGTGCTCCGTGAGATGTTCAAAGCATGGGATTTTTTTTATAATCCAACCCTGCTTTAAACTTCTCCACATCTTTAACCCAGACCTGTCTGGTGTATTCCTTGGCCTTTATGATGCTGTTTTTCACTAAGGTTCTCCATCAATCCTCTGAGGGCTTCACAGAACAGCTGTATATATATATATATATATATATATATATATATATATATATATATATATATATATATATACACTGAGATTAAATTACACACAGGTGGACTTTATTTACTGCTAGATTTCCACTAGATTTTAGTTGGGGGATCAGAGTAAAGGGGGGTAAATACAAATGCCACACTTTTCAGATACTTATTTGTAAAAAATATGGAAAACCATTTATTATTTTCCTTGCACTTCACAATTATGTGCCACTTTGGGGGTTATTTACTTGAAAGTGCACTTAGAAGTGCAGTTGCTCTAAATCTAAGGGGTAGATCTGAAATGAGGGGAAGCTCTGCTGGATCTTCTCACAGTGACGCGGCGGCCACAGTGTAATTTCCGCCTTCTGGAGCCTGCAGTGCCTATGATGGAAGTCACATGTCCCGTGATCCTGGCATTGGACTAGTGGGATGTCCATCATAGGTGCTGCAGACTTTAGAAGGTGGGACCTGCTATGTCACTTAGCTGTGCTTGGGGTCAGATCGGTCCCCGCTCGGGGCTAATAATAGAATTGTGAATGCCTGAAACCCGGGGCTTTTTAGGGAACCACTCGGGGCTCCAGCCCCTTTGTGTTGGTCCATCATAAAATCCCAATAAAATACATTTACGTTTTTGGTTGTAACCTGACAAAATGTAGAACATTTCAAGCAGTATGAATACTTTTTCAAGCACTGTAAGTATCAGATGTAAAATCTATTTATTACTGCTAATGCAAAAACAGAAATATGCATGATAAACTGTAAGTAGGTCATAGACTGGGCAGTTTATTTTTTATTGTCAGGCTGAAGACAACACCACTGCAGAATGATGCTTTCACTATTAGAGCTACTCGCATGTTCTAAGCTGCTTTGTTAACAAAAGACAGTACCACATTGTTTAAACTAAAAGGCATCTTGGGTCAGATCCATGTTATTATTGCAACAGATATAAAATGAATTACGATGTGAACAAAAAGGACCACAGATGGCCATTCTAGAACACAGTTTGGAATTATGAATTGGGACAACTCAGACTCAGAAAAGGTTAATGAGAGGGAAATTCTCACCTGAAAATGATTTATTGTAGAAGAGAATAGAAATGTTAATAGAAAGAAAATTAATGATTTGATTAAATTGTTGTGATGTGGATTTAAACTGTGCTAAAGAATTCTATTTTATAGCAATGAATATAACAGTTGTTTTCTGTGAGCTGTGTATCAGGGCTTGGCTTTCACCTTATTGCTATTACAGTGCTATGAGATTTGAGCTTTCTGCTGCTCCTGCTCCTACTATTTTACTTCAAAGTATGTTTGTTTGCAGAGACTGGAGTCTGTTGTACATATTTTCAGTAGGAGGCTTCTAGTGCTTAAAACCATTGTAAATAGTGTAATTGACCAGCATAGTTCCCAACTGTCCTTGATGTTGAGGGACTGTCCCTGATACGGAACAATGCCCCCCTGTCCCTCTTCCCTCCTCATTTTGGTCTGACCTATATAGTTGTATATAAAATGCATTATTTATCTTTCAAAAAGTGTTTCCCAGTGCTAAACTGTTCATCAACTTTCGAAATGGTTGCATTTGTAAATTTCAAAACCAAATTTAAAGGAATAATAGTGGCCCCTCGCTCCCATCTCAAAAAGTTGGGAGATATGAACCAGTGTTTCAGAAAGTAAAAATATATCCGCTATAAAAAATAAACACCATTAACACTTAAGGACTTAAAGTCGATGTAAACCCAATTTTTTTTTTCAATGTCATAATGTAAAGTATAAGATTTCCTATCATTTGAGCTCAGTCTTGCCACAAAGCGTTAATCCAGTTCTGAGCAATCCTCTTTTATTATTCAGTGAGATAAATCTTGACAAACAGAGAAAAACTTTGTCAAATCCTCCCCCCTTGCTTTGAGTGATAGGTGATTTACATAACTTGTGCACTAGCCTAAGAGACATGCATTCTTTTTTAATTCCCTCCCACTTCTTTCTTTGTTTGCTCTGCAAGGATTGGCTGTTCCACACCTCTGCATGATTTGGCATGCTGGAGTTATGTGGGAAATTTTCTGGGTTTTGCCTGGATGTTAGTGATCTTAGCAGAAGTTCAGTGTAAGAAATACACAGGAGAAAATGCAGATTGATAAGGGGAGTGTAGAGGTGGGCAGGGAGTCATTTGACTGATAAGTATACATGCAGGAGGCATGTATATCCTTCTAGATAACCAATATTGCAGTAGTTTAGAAAGTATAAGAGTGGGTTTACATCCACTTTAACGTTCCCTTAAAATTAGATCTTTAATACTTAACCATCACTCCCTAAGGCTTATCACATAAGCAAGCCCTTCACATTTAACAACAGTTAACACTTAAACTCACCCCATGCACTATAACTTTCCCACTAATACCCACAATTAAAACAGTTATTTTGCCCAAATCCATAGGACAAGTTCATGTATGATATAACACATTTCCTAGCCCCATAAACTACCCTAAACTTCCCCATCACAAACGCTTACTTACCTATTTCAACGATGGCAGCATCCTTTGTTGTTTACATCCTGGGCTGTAAAAATCTAGTGTTAGGCTGTCCATGCCTGTACACTAGCATCCTATAGATAAATGTGACATACTGCAGGAGCAATGTCCCATTCAAGGCTAAGGGACATTAGTAAGTAGGTGGCCCTGCACTAGATTTTTACAGATGTAGACAATTCATTTTTACCATTGTTTATATTTGTAAACAATGCCAGAAGTTGCTGCCATTGGAAGAGGTAAGTAAGCACCTACAGGGAAGTTAACCTTTTGACCGAATGTTTACCTCCTACGTGAACTCCTAACTATACCCTTTTCCCTAACAATAATTCCCTAAAACAGTCACTTAACACTTAACCACCCCTAGCCCTAACACTTAACCTAAGTCAACACTAATTAACCTATATTCTGCTGCATATTCCTCCTCTGTGCCAATAGTATGCAAGACCCATGCTAAAGATCCCAGTTGGATGATAATATTATTGGTATTTGACACTCTGTGCCTCAGAACCATAAAGATTAAATTATGTGCACATATTGTAAGAGATTCCATGGACAAATGTTTTATCCTGGTATTTCAGAGACCATTTTTGTTTTTTGTTTTTTGTTTTTTTTAAGCAAAATATAGTGAGGCTAGAGTAGTGTGGCTGCGGCATTTTAATCTTGGAACGTGTGCTTCATCTTAGGGCACACATGATTACTTAAAATTACTTTATATTCTATGGCCACTAAATGATAATGCAGACCATTTATTATACTTAATGACTATTACACAATGAGTATCCATGCTATTACAGAGCCTTCGGCACATTTAACAGCTAGTAACAAAGGTTGTTGAAGTCATCATTTCTCTTTCTCTAGAGATAAACATGTTTGGATGAAGTGAAAGATGACTTATCAGATCAAATTACTATATATCATTATTCAGTGGTTTGGGGTTTGTATTTCATATCTCAGGTTTGGTTTCCAAACGCCAGTCCAGCCGTACTGTCAGCTTTATGAAGCTTAAAGGAGTTGTAAAGGCATTTTATCTTAATGCATTCTATGTGATGTACACAATTGTCTCTACTGTCCGAGTCTCTCACTCCAGATTGAATGAGACACAGCAGCGGCGTCATTGGCTCCCCCTGCTGTCAATCAAAGTCAGTCAGCCAATCAGGAGAGAGAAAGGGTGGGTTCGGGCTGTAGCTCCGTGTCTGAAAGGACACAGGGAGCTGTGACTTGGCTTGGGTGCCCCCATAGCAAGCTGCGTGGGTGCACTCGACAGGAGGGAGGGGCCAGGAGCAGCAAGTTGCACCCGAGAAGAGAAGGATCAGGGCTGCTTCATGCAAACCCACTACACAGAGCAGGGAAGTATAACATGTTTGTTATTTTTATTGAAAAAAAAAATGAGACTTTACAATCACTTTAAGACTATTGCTGAAATAAGTCACTGAAATGCTGAACCAATTAGAAAGCATAGAAAACTTGTGCTCTATCTTAAAGCAAACTAAAATCTTATTTTATACTCACAAAGGTGCCTGTCATAAAATGTATAAACCATTGCATCCATTTAGGTGAAATCTCAAATAACCCCCCATCGAATCTGTCTAGTATCACTTTTAAGGGTAATGCCTCTTCATCAGAGATACATACAGTGCCTTGCGAAAGTATTCGGCCCCCTTGAACTTTTCAACCTTTTGCCACATTTCAGGCTTCAAACATAAAGATATAAAATTTAAATTTTTTGTGAAGAATCACCAACAAGTGGGACACAATTGTGAAGTGGAACGAAATCTATTGGATAATTTAAACTTTTTTAGCAAATAAGAAACTGAAAAGTCGTGCATGCAAAATTATTCGGCCCCTTTACTTTCAGTGCAGCAAACTCACTCCAGAAGTTCAGCGAGGATCTCTTATTGATCCAATGTTGTCCTAAATGACTGATGGTGATAAATAGAATCCACCTGTGTGTAATCAAGTCTCTGTATAAATGCACCTGCTCTGTGATAGTCTCAGGGTTCTGTTGGAAGAGAGCATCATGAAGACCAAGGAACACACCAGGCAGGTCCGTAATACTGTTGTGGAGAAGTTTAAAGCCGGATTTGGATACAAAAACATTTCCCAAGCTTTAAACATCCCAAGGAGCACTGTGCAAGCGATCATTTTGAAATGGAAGGAGTATCAGACCACTGCAAATCTACCAAGACCTGGCCGTCCCTCTAAACTTTCAGCTCAGACAAGGAGAAGACTGATCAGAGATTCAGCCAAGAGGCCCATGATCACTCTGGATGAACTGCAGAGAACTACAGCTGAGGTGGGAGAGTCTGTCCATAGGACAACAATCGTACACTGCACAAATCTGGCCTTTATGGAAGAGTGGCAAGAAGAAAGCCATTTCTCAAAGATATCCATAAAAAGTCTCGTCTAAAGTTTGCCACAACCCACCTGGGAGACACACCAAACATGTGGAAGAAGGTGCTCTGGTCAGATGAAACCAAAATCAAACTTTTTGCCCACAATGCAAAACGATATGTTTGGCGTAAAAGCAACACAGCTCATCACCCTTAACACACCATCCCCACTGTCAAACATGGTGGTGGCAGCATCATGGTTTGGGCCTGCTTTTCTTTAGCAGGGACAGGGAAGATGGTTAAAATTGAGGGGAAGATGGATGCAGCCAAATACAGGACCATTCTGGATGAAAACCTGTTGGAGTCTGCAAAAGACCTGAAACTGGGACGGAGATTTATCTTCCAACAAGACAATGATACCAAACATACAGCAAATTCTACAAAGGAATGGTTCACAAATAAACGTATCCAGGTGTTAGAATGGCCAAGTCAAAGTCCAGACCTGAATCCAATCGAGAATCTGTGGAAAGAGCTGAAAACTGCTGTTCACAAACACTCTCCATCCAACCTCACTGAGCTCGAGCTGTTTTGCAAGGAAGAATGGGCAAGAATTTCAGTCTCTCGATGTACAAAACTGATAGAGACATACCCCAAGCGACTTGCAGCTGTAATCGCAGCAAAAGGTGGCTCTACAAAGTATTAACGCAAGGGGGCCGAATAATTTTGCACGCCCCACTTTTCATTTTTTTATTAGTTAAAAAAGTTTCAAAAATTTAATAGATTTCGTTCTACTTCACAATTGTGTCCCACTTGTTGGTGATTCTTCACAAAAAATTAAAATTTTATATCTTTATGTTTGAAGCCTGAAATGTGGCAAAAGGTTGAAAAGTTCAAGGGGGTTGAATACTTTCGCAAGGCACTGTAACTTCTGGGTCTGATATGGATTTACAGGGGGTCCTTATGCAAAAAAATAAATAAATTCAGGCCCCCCTATAAAAAAATAGACTTTTAATCTGGCGGGGGGGGGGGGGGGGGGTAAACTAGCATGTGCCCACCTCCGTAACCATACCAGGCCACCCTCAGCATGGGCTTCTTCTCATGAACATGGGCCCAGCAAACAAACGTGTCCCCATGTTTTCCCCACAGTTCTGGTCTGATGGTTGTGGGAGCCTGCAGGCAGTGGGATTGTTGGAATCTGAAAGCCCCCTTTAACAATAGGGGGACACTCAGATACCATCCATCACCACGTGAATTAATATGTCCCCACTTATGTAAACTTGAAATAAGACACCCAAACATTTGACCTTTTTAAAAAAAAGCAAAATCCCCCAAAATGACTCCTGTTGAAAATTCATCATCAGTCATGTAATCCGAGGATGCAATTCCACGTCAATCACTATGATTAACGGGCAACAACATGCGGAAAGAAAAAAGTTGCCAGCGCATTCCTTTGTCACTCGTCAAATGGAGAGTTTGGTGGATGACAGCCGTTATATACAAGGGGCAGGGTCTCCTGGTAATGTCATTGACCATATATGGACATGAAGAAAAGAAAGACAAATAAAAATAAAAACATTAACACTCAAATTGAGTGTCTTCCACAAGACCCGATATTATTCCAGTCAATATTATCATAAATGTTTTTCATTCCCATCAACTCATAAGGACTCATGCAAACTGGGCAGGGCATAAAAAATGTTACTCATACAGTTGTTTGCCATTTTTTTCTCAGCCTGTAGAAGCAACTCTATGTTAGTCTATGCGTGTCCATGCACATTTGGGCATTTAGAGGCATATTTGAAAAGGAGTGTTTACAGGCTGAAAAAAAACACCACGGTCGCCTTTTTAAGAGGAGCTTTCAGGCAGAAAAAAAACTTGATGTGCATAAACATGGTGTAAATTGATTATAGTGAATAATGAGCAGAGGGGAATGTTTTGGGAAAAAAATGCTTATAAATGCAAACGCACATAAACACGTATGCAATATGAGCAATTAAGTGTTTTTTTATGCTGCTTTTTTCTGACAGAGGTTCTGGCTTTTTTACCTATGATACCTACCTATGATATGTAGCCATGCAAGATAGATAACACTTTCAGCTTTGGCAAGCAGTTCCTGGAATTTAGCTCTTTTTTTTTAATGCACCATAATGATACTGTATTTTTTCACAGTTTTTTTAAATATCCTCAAGGCAGCATGCTCTCTTCAGAATAGTATTTATGTCCTGATAAGTAATTGATATGACCAGGATTGATCTAGGCCAGGGGTGCCCAACCTTTTGAAGAGTGAGGGCCACTTAAGCGACTTGGTAACCGGTCGCGGGCCACAATGAAGGGAGAGGGTGGTTGGCATGTCCGTGTCTACTCTGTTATTTTTTGGAAATTTTTTTATTAATGTTTCCTTCACCAACAAAAAGAAAAATACATACAAAATACAACCCAAGTATGATAGTGAAGGGGCCTCTGGTTTCTTCCAGTGAAGCAAGATGGCTTTACGAGCATAAAAAAGAACAAGTGAGAGAAGAATCCTTTGTGCTCTACGTGGTGCTACTTCTTCCCCCAAGCCCAGCATACAAACTGATATAGTCACGGGAACCAGATTAGTGAGTAGATCCTGGAGAGTGCAAGTGACCCCCATCCAGAACTTCTGTATCGGCTGACAGTGCCAAAAAATATGATTAAAATCGGCCAGAGAGGCAGTACATCGCCAACATTCTGGTCACTCTTTGAGGAGTATGATAAGCTTTATGGAGTAGCCTCGGTCCCATGCTGACACCAGAGTCCTGAATGGATAGTCCCACATATCCTCCCAATCTTCTCCCTGGAAATTAGGAATTAATGGCATCCAAATGTCTCTGCATTGGGTAAGTGCGTTTGACCGCTCTACAAACAGTTCTTTATACACCTCAGATAGGGGCTTCTTCAGAGTCATCACACAATAGTTGCTCCAAAGAAGTAGACCTAAGCTCTAGAGTTTCAGACCCAAATTCTGTTAGGAATGTGTGTCGCAACTGCAAGTAACAAAAAAATACCAGTTCTGGGAGGTGGTATTTAGACTTCAGCTGATCAAACGTAAGGAGTTTCCCTCCCCCCACAATATCCTGTAGTCATTTGATGCCAACGCCAGCCCGCATGATGGGGTCCTGAATGTCACCAAAGTGAGAAAACATGGGGTTAAATCAAAGAGGGGCAGATGGCAAAGGGACCAAACCATCTGGTTTCATCAGCACCCACACCCTGTACCAAGCACGCAAAGTACAATGCATGGACCCAGTTAACGGTGAGGCCACCTTGGCACCTCTATAGACTAAATAATAGAGACTCTCGTAGGAACCAAGAAGAGCAGTTTCAAGGACCATTGCAGAGTCCCCATTGACTCATAGCAACCAACGCCTAGCAACTACCATTTGGCCTGATAAATATTTAAAAAGGTCTAGGCCTCCCTGTCCTAGAGGTTCCTGCAAGGTGCAAAGCCCTATCCTTGGATGAGAGGAAGACCAGATAAAGGAGCTAAACAAACTATTTGCACACTTAAAATATGAACAAGGAATCCATATTGGAGAATTACGTAAGATATAGAAAAAGATTGGTAAGATCTTCATGTTTAATAGATTCACCCGTCCAAGCAAAGAGAGTGGTAGATATTGCCACAAATCTAACTGGGTATTTACTTTAGTAAGGAGGGGGAGTAAATTAAGCTACATAATCTCCCACCCTGGGGGAAATACAAACGCGATGATATTTAAATTCAGTAACCCACAGAATAGGAACATTTTGTGCAACCTGTGCCTGAGCTTTCGCATCAATAGGCATTATACTTGATTTCTCCCAGTTCGCTCTCAGGCCTGAAAACACTCAAAGTTACTCAGTATCTTGACCACCGCTGTGAGCGATGGCGCTGGATCCTGCAAAAAAAGGAGAAGATCATCCGCATATAGTGCAATGCACTCATGAATGCCTCCTACCTCTAAATCTCTAACCACCGGTGATGTCCGCAAGGCAATGGCGATAGGTTCCATTGCAGGTGCAAATAGAGAAGGAGAAAGCGGGCACCCCTGATGAGTACCCCAACCTATAGAAAACTGAGAAGAAACCACCGTATCAAGATGAATAGCCACTTTGGGACTACTGTATAGCAAAGAGATCCAGGTAAAATATTGATTACCGAAAATCCATACATCATAAGACCAAGGACATATAGGTCCAGTCCATTGAATCAAAGCCTTTCGCCATACCAATTGAGACTACCACACTTGCCCCAGGATTAGCATGATCAATCTGTAAGTGTGCAAATACCTGCACAGATTATTGTCCATGGCTTTCTGGGTTATTAATCCAGTTTGGTCTACGTCATACTTTGGTCAAAATTTTAAGGTCCTGGTTCAGAAGAGCAATGGGTCTGTAGGAAGAACAGTCAAGAGGATCCTTTCCTGGCTTAGGTAAAAGAAGAACCTCTGCCTCCATAAGGGAGTTAGGAAGAACCTTGTTCTTTATAAAAAAATTGAATAATGATTTAAAGTCTCGGATTAAGAAGCTCCATGTTTAGCCTATACCATTCAGCACATGAACCATCTGATCCAGGTTATTTACGAGGAGGGAAGGCCCATATAGCTAATTCTATCTCCTTCTCAGTGATATCCACATCAAGACATTCCCTATCTTCTTCATCAGACAGGGGTGGAACAGCAAAGGAGGAGAGCAGAGCCTCAAGTTCTTGCAGATTATAAGCAAGAACAGGTGTATAAAGGGTTTTGTAATAGTCTACAAAAGTATACAGAATATCAGCTGGGTCTGTAAGCAACAATCCCTGATTATTTTTTATGCAAGGGACATTGTTCTGCACCTTCTGTTCTGCCACCAGCGTGGCTAACAGCCTCCCGCCCTTACCGCCCTGTTTAGAAAGAGAATCGGTCTTTCTGACCCAAGAAATCTGAGTTAGTTCAGTAAGATGCAATGCCTATTGGCGGCGGGCTGCCAGAAAAGCTACCCAGACAACAGGGAGGGAAGTCGAGGAGTGGTTGTCCTCCCAGTAGCCAGAAAAAACAGGAGCCACCTGGGAAGACACCGACTCCACCTCCAACCACTTGGTCTCAGCCTCCAGGCACCTCCTCTGATCTGCGATGGGAAACCAATGTTAATTGATAAAGGTGTGTGGTCCGAGAGAACCCCCCGTTATGCATCTTTGGAAAACGCTAGATCTATCCTCAAGGCAGATTTGTGTGTTTTGGAACAGGTAAGAAAGCCGTCTGGTATTAGGATTTTCCCAATGCCATAGTTCCGTCAGAGAAGCTGTTGTCGCCCAAGAGGACAATTCTACAGAGGATACCCTGTTCAGATTGGAAGAATCCAAAGCTGCATTCAAAACGGCATTAAAATCCTCCCCTACAAGAAGTGGAAGATGCATGAAGGGAGCCAACTTACCCATCAACTCATATAACACTTGTACCTGGAATAGTGATGGGATATAAAGGTTAACTAGAACTATTTTGCTCTTATATAGACCAGCTATAACAATCAAGTAACGACCTCCAGGATCTGAAATAACTTGATGGATGGTGCAGGGAGCAGCCTTACTGATAAGTATGGACACCCCCCCCAGTGGATAGGTGGAGTACGTCTCATGCAAGGCACGCTGAATCCAGGGGCAAAGCAAGGACAGAAACATGCTACCATCCTGGTGCGTCTTCTGTAGAAAGACAATATGAGGCTTGATAGGTTTTAAATATTGAAATATCAAGGCCCGCCGAAATCTGTCATTCAGACCTTTGATATTCCAAGATACCACATTAATTGTAGATACCGACATTAGTATATAGCAAAATATGTACTCTATGACAAAATGAACTTGATAATCAAGAGATACCGCATAACCCCACTGAATGAATCAATGTGGTTTATGCTAGTAAAGGTCAAATATGAGACATTGCACAAAAGAACAAAAACATTCCCCAGATTAAGAGAACTCCCTGCTGCTGTGTAAAACTTAGAACAACCTATACATCAGCATTTTTCCAGAACCACATTCTAATAGGTAGAAAAGCGTGTCTTCAAAACAAACAAAAAACACTCATCGTAGTCAGTTTTCAAAAAAGAAAATATTAGAACTCTCCAAAAGGTAGTAGTTATAGGTCCTCCACAACTTTACCAGTCGATTTGAACTCCGTGTCTCATAGCAAAATTGAGTAGACCCCTAGTAGGAGCAATGCCCCTTCCACTCCTAGGCAAGGATACCCCCAGCAACAGGACAGAAAGATAAGGCCATGCATACAATATGCATCCCAAATGGCAAGAAACAAGCCTGTCGGGACATTCAAGGTCCATTGTCTTAAAGGACCCTTTGACATCTTTATCAGGAAAAAAACTGCAGGATAACAGCAATGGAAGCCACCCAAAAGCGGTTAACCAACCAGAAACTCACAGTTTGTCGATCCATTCATTAGCCTCCATCGGGGTATCAAAGAACCAAACTGTGCCCTGATGTGGAACCCTCAGTCGACTAGGATACAGCATGTTGTACTTGATGTTTTTGTTGCAAAGTTGACCCCTGACCTCATTGAAGGACCAATGTCGTTTCTGCACATGAGCAGAAAAATCTGGGAAGAGCTTCACTCTGTTGTTTTCATATGGCAATTCAGGGTGTTTCCTTGCTTCAGCCAAGATCATCTAGGTCCCTGAAATACAAAAAACATACAAGGAACGCTCTAGGCAATGTGCCAAGAAGGCAATTGCCAGTAGGAACTGCGCCCTCTCGACAACATAAGTAGGTGGCATGTTGGGTAAATTCAGCAGATTTTTAAATGACTCCGCAAAGATAGTAGAATGTGAGCCTTCAGCCGCTTCGGGGAGACCCACCAGATGGATATTGTTACGTCTCTGTCTGTTTTCTGCGTCATCCACCATGTGCACCAGGGACTTCACTAGTGTTTGAAGGTCTGTCAGCTGCGCTGTGTGTAAGCACTGCTGATCCTCCACTGATCTAATGCGATCCTCGGCTTCTGTGAGCCGACCTCTGATTTTGTCAAGGTCATGGCGAATTGGTGTACATTCAGAGGTTAGGTTATCTATCCACACCATCAGCACTGCCTTAAACCCCTCAATAGCCTCTAGGATAGGCTTAGTAATGGCATCTGGGGCTGCCTCCAAAGCAAGAGAAGGATTTTCTGGAGTGGAGGGAGAGGACTCCATATTGCTGTGTGTGGCAGCATGTGTAGCAGCGGCGCTCAGCTATTTCCCCTGTCCACGCTGTACTCGGGATGGAGGAGATAAGATAGCGCCAGGAGAAATTGTGCCCCACTCCTTCCCGGAGCACTGGAGCTTTGGGTCTCTGGACGGCTTACCCCGACCTTTTGCCACCATGATTGAGATTGCGGAGGGCTCCAGGAGGTATCAGGAGGCAGTTGGGGCTCAAGAGATGAAGGAGAGGAGCCACTTTCAGGTGGAATATGCAGGATCAGCACGGAGCTCAAGATCCACACATCTGTCCTGGCTCACATCTGACCACGCCCCCGAGTGTTGAGTTATTTTGAGGGGACAGTAAATTGTCACTATTATACAAGCTGTACACTCACTATTTTACATTGTAGCAAACTGTCATTTGTTCAGTGTTGTCACATGAAAAGATATATTAAAATATTTACAAAAATGTGAGGGGTGTACTCACTTTTGTGAGATACTGTATCTTTATATAGATTGTAAAGGACTGGCGTCAAATGTAGAGCTTTAAGGACAGCGCCACTCACTGGTTCTTCTTTTTAAGGGTTTTGTTTGCCCATTTTTATTAAAAGCAAGTTCAGCAAACATAGTTTTCCCTTGCAGGGGTTTTCAGCATTCCTTTTTCCATCAACAAAATGACATTCAGCCTAGTTGGCTCTCACTTGCAGCACTGCTGCTCTGGCCTTACATGCCAGGCCCTTGTCTGTCTTGTACAGAATGTTTCACCAACCACCTTGGTGCATATAGCTAGCAGCCTCTTGCTGCACTGGCTCCCATGGTCAGGTTACTACTAAATGCCCAGCACACACCTAACCAATCGGTATGCTAGCTTTTCTCAAAATCAGGACCCAGGACTAGGGATTTCATCCCACCCGGATCTCTCAGATATCCCAAGCTCCAGGTCCCAAAGTAGAGTTTGCAAAACACTGCGGAAACTGAAAGGTCAGCTTCCTCTTCATATTACAAGCTCCCTAGAGTCCCTGGAGCCCCTCAACCCATCCGGCTGAGAAGTCACAACCTCCTGCTAGACCCTGGAAGGGCAATCTCTCTGCCACAAGATATCTATAGATATACCATCACAGACACACAAAATTCCTGCTAAATCTAAAAGTTAAAACTGTATTGAGTTAATAAATAAATCTCTGTATGTAAATGAGGTCTTGAGGGCTCATTCACATAGGTGCTGTGGCTTTTACAGTGTGACTCAGTGTTTTTTTTTCACATCTGATTTTTATGCTGCCCGGGCCCCTTGGAGCCAGTGGCACACTGGGACATTAGGGTGTACCCAGGCACATCTGGCACACTCCTTGAGCATGCCTATAATTAACAATCAGGATGACAGCCCCAAACCCTGCACCAGTCAAGTCAGACTTGAGAGTACCTCTATTTCTCTTCTTCCAGGTTCCCCCTGAAGCTTAACTCTAATTTTTACTTTAGTATTGTACAGTTGTATATGTTCTTCTTCTGTACTAAAATTGCTTACACTGATTTTCCTGCACACTGTGATTTTCTCACTTCCTGGTTGGAAGACATTCAGCATCATTGTCACAATCTGAGGATTGGAACACCTGGGACTATAAAACTCTGGGTCTAGCGGATCAGTAGGAATGACTAAAAAGGTGTGACAGGGAATTGAGTCTAGAAGATGCAGGTGCAGTGTGACTGCAGGCAAACAGAGGTGTGTCAGACAAAGAAGCAGCCAGCAACTCCATAACATCAAGCGTATTTTGATTTTTTATACCACTTCCCTTAAAGATGAGTTGCATAAAATACAGAGGTCTAGGTGGACACCCAGACTCAACTTGCTGGGCTTGCTTTGAGGTCACTCATCTCTTGCATGTAGTCCATGGGAAAAACTTTGTGACTTTTGAGATTCTAAGGCGGGAAAAGAGCATAGATAACAAATTCTTCTTTAAATACCTGTTACTGTGGCACTCCATCTGTACAAAACTTGGGGCATTGACTGTAGAGCTCACAGAGACCCCCATGGAAGATTTGCTCTCCTATCCTGCACTTACCAAATTAGTGACACCATTCTACAGCAGACTGTCGCTATGGGGGCCAACCCATTTCAGAACTCAGGTGATAAATGGTCGGTCTTACTACCTGAGCTCTCAGATGAGGGCTGGGAAGAGGCCAATGAGGTTTGCTTTCAAGATATTATCAGTACTGCTGACCAATTTATCCAATTTAAATTTATACACCACCTATATTACACTCCAGCCAAGCTGTTCCGCATGGAATTAGAGATTATTTCTGCTTGCCCAAGATGTAACTTAGCTGATGCAGACTTACTTCATATGTTCTGGAGCTGCCCGGGGCTAGCCTCTTACTAGAGTGAACTGTTCAGTTTTTTCGAGAACAAATGCTTCCTATACCCTAGACTCCAGAGGGTGGACTCTTAGGTATTGTCATAGGATGCGCATGGGTAAAGCGCTCTGGCGCACAGCTGTGTGCAATAGGAATAAACTAAAGCACACACACACAGGGTGTGACCCCTCGCTGACCTATAAAGGAAGTGAGGTCATCCAAACACACTGCTGGTTTGTCTTCAGCTTCCTGTGTTTCCCACGTCTGTTCCTGTGATCTCTATTACCCGTTGTGACCCGGATTGCCTCATCGACCTCGCTGATCTTCTCCTGACCCGACCTCTGGCTTGACCTTGGACTCCCGCTTTCTGAACGTGTTTGACCCTCAGCCTGCATCTGGACTTACCTGCTATCTCCTGTGTTCGACCCCCGGCTTGTCTTGGATTATCCTTCTGTCTCAGCATTCCTGGTACTTGTTGTCTTCTGATCTGGACTGTGTTTGACCCCTGGCCTGTCTCCTGGATTCTGCCTTTGCCTTACGGACTTGCTACCATTGCTTCTGGACCTTCCCACGGGACATCACCTTTCAGCTCTGCTCAGGCTACCTGCTGATCTACTAGCAAGTGACTGTCCTACTGGTAGCTTGTGCTTCTTGGTGCAACCAACCCCTGTGCCACCTTCAGGGGTGGTCTGCGCCGAGTTGCAACAGCGAACGCTCTCTGTAACTTGGCCTCGGTGAGTACATTTATATGATAGGTATACTAATCGATTTTGTATACAGAGCCCATACTCGGATCCTACTCCGCATAATTTTGTATTAAGCATGGAAAGTTATATTATTACACTGGAAGGATGTAAACCCTCCAATGACCCAAACACTCTATCGCGCAATTAATGGGGAACTCCCCAAAGTCAAACTAATATATAAAAGTAGAGCTTGTACAAAAAAAAAAATCACTAAAATATGGCAGCCATGGCTGGATGTCACTAATTCTTTTTGGGGCACAGTCTTGTCATCCCAGACGACCTAATCAATCTTAAGTTACAGCGAGTAGTACCCTCGCACTCCAAGAGATAATTAAATAGTCGAATTGGAAGTGGCTTTATATCATTTCAATCTTTTGCCTCTTTTGAAATCAAGAGTGAGGTGGGCTGAGACCAATGTATGTTTGAGGTGCATAAGTGTGTATGAGTGTGTGTGTGACTGCTGTTTTGTTATAGGTACCCTACTGGCTGCATCCTGATTCCTTGATCACCTCATCTGATATGGGGAAAAGGGAAATATTTTATAGTATTACAGTTCTTTCAATCATGGAGGCTCAGCATGCATTAAAATGCCCACTCCTCCAAATTTACTTCCACCCATCAAGGCATTTCGATATTTGCATAACTTCTCCCAACAGCCACCCACTCCTTGCACCAGTGCCAAGGACTTCTGAGTGAAGTAGCATAACAGTGTGCTGTGATGTTGGTAATGAAAGTTTTTAATTCAGCATTTCATGAGAATGTCGATGGAGGAAAGGTGGAACCAGCAAAGAAAAAGTATAAACAGGTTCACCTTCAGCTTTAAATCTGACAAAGATGTGCAATAAATTTGCAGGCAGACTTGTAAGGTGACATAAGCCATCAGTACTTGGATAAAACTCCAAACTTGTCTCATCTATATACATACTGTTTGCTTTCCATCTGAATTCAAAAAATTCTACGAATGTGGCTGTAAACACCTAAGCAAAAAAACATTCTATCACACCTTAAAAATAATGGATGGTCATAAACAACAAAGAACAGCCCAGTCCATTATTTTGAAATGCCAAATTTTCAGATGACCTGCAGAGCCAAAGCTTCTGTTTCTATTTGTGAAGAGTTATTTTATGTGTAAATGTGTTTTTGCTTTGCCAGGTAAGTCCAGTATTCTGAAACAAACTAAAATTTAGCTGTGTATCCCAGAGGAAAAGATTCACAGTAACTACTCCAAAACCTCTGCAGGGCTTATTCTCTGACATTATGACAATGCTTTTGGCAAAATTCTGTTCTCAAATTTAGTAATAGAAAACAATGCTAAAAAGAAGGAACATTTTAGGAAATATTTTAACTTTTCTATAGTTTAAAGGGTGGAAATGAAACAGATTGACCAGTTTGTTTTATTAGCTGTAAGGCGTAGTCCATCTAAATAACTCATTGGTCCCCTTATCCCATTCGCTATTTTCTGTTTTGTTGCTGATTATAAATTATTTATTTATGTTGTATTTATCATTCCTATATTCATTTTTTTTTCCATTAGTTTTGTTAATTTGCTTTAACAGTTTTGCATTAAAAACAACATAAACAGTTAGAAAACACCCTTTTGCTTTGTAAATATCTACTAAAACTTGTAAAAGTAATGTTTGGTAGAATTACATTTTTCCCTTTAGTGATACATATACATTGTACAACACCTGTATGGGAATGCAAAACCAACTTGAAGCCAACAAAAACCAGTCAACACTAGCCCAAAAAAACTGACATCTGCTATTCAAACAAAAAAAAGACCAAACATTTGGAAACATGCTTTATATTTTCTACTTTCTGATATAAAACATATCCAAGAAAATCTAATTTCTTCTTAACTTTAGGCCAAAATATATTCCGCTACAAGTCTGGCGAAAAAAAAAATGTCCCAATAAGAGTATATTATTTTGTTTGTGTGAAAGTTTACAAACTAGAGTATATACAGTATATTTGAAAATTGATCTATCCTGATGCACTGCATTTTTTTGAGTCCCTTAAAATGCCAGGACAGTACAAATACCCCCCATGGAAATTAGACAGTTTGAGGTATTTAGTAAGAGGCATAGTGAGTTTTCTGAAGTTGAAATTTTTTGTCACAATTTTTTAGAAAATTAAGAAATATATATGGTTTTCACATTTTTCTTACATACTGTCACAAATGCAGTACAGCAACATTATATGACTTGTGTGATGCTGATCAGGGATACTGACTGGTGATAGTAAGTTAAATAAATGTAAATAATTTTTTATTCAATTTTTAAACTTCTTTTTGTTTACATTTTTTCATTATATACTTTCATCAGAGTAGTTCAGTGTCGTCATAGTGACGCTGTACTACTCTGAGGGGGATTTTTAAAATTTATTTTTTACACTTTGATTGCCGTTACAGTAATGATCACTGTAGCAGCAATGTTTTGAACTGTCATGAATGAATTACTATCATAACAGCTGAGATTAGCCCACAGCTATTGCATGGTACAGGGTGCTGTGGTTGGCCCAGGTACCATGCTATAGCTGTGGGCCAATCACAACATCACAATACTAAGCACAGCTGTTATGAATGCAACCCAATGTAACAGTTGTATTTACATTGTGATCATGTGGTCACATATCGAACACAGGGTACCCCAGCTGCTCAAAGTGGCCTGGGTATCAAGAGCCGCAACCCACTGTGTCCGATGGACACCACAGTAGCAGCACACTGTGTGCCCCTTGCTGGTAACATACATGTGCATGATCCAGCCTGACCTTATCACCCACCCCCAGTAAATTCACTGTGGGTGGCAGGGAAATGGTTAAAATAACAATGCACCTCAATGAAGTAACCTGTGATAAAGCACATGCTCTACTGAAAGTTACCTCAACACAAAAAGACAAATGGGCCAGGAAGGTTCACTGACCAAGATAAGCATAACTCCTTTGGTAGAAAGCCTGAACAGATAGTCCAGGGCCAAAGTATTTCACTTGTGATTGTTTCAGTGTAATAATCTTCTAATACATCTATATTCATATAATCCTCTAATACAAGCCACACATCAGGGATTTTCCTGAATATGTTTTAACAATCTTACAACCAATAAATCTGTCACCTGAAGGGAGCCTTACATGATTCTGAGAATTTTACTTTTGTTTCACGTTTTAATCACAGTTCTGCAGGTTTTATTTACTTTACTACAGCAGTGAGGATGACCTCGTTTTAAGGATGCATTTGATCTGCTTTGCATTACATTGGAGGGACCTGGTTCTACTGTGGCCTGTTATTTTTGATTCCAAATGTTTTAGAAGCTCCTTAATTCTTCATGCCACTTAGTGCTTTATATAAACACATCTTGCAAAATCACACGCTGCAAAATAATTTAACATGAACTGCAAGTCGTACATCAGGATGTGCAAAAACTAGATATAGGTCTGGACTGTGGGAAAATAAACAGCTGAACATAGAATATACACATGTGAATTATCATTCAGTTAGACATAATTAGTTAGCAATAATATACTCCCGTATGATTTTGCTGGTAGTACTTAAGCCTCACCCTCTAAAAATAACAACAACAAAAAAGTGTCCGGGGTGAGAAACTCAGGATATTCAAGTCCTGACAGTCTGCACAGTAAAAGTGTAGAGTGTAGTGTGAATAAAAGTGAAAAAAAAAAAGAGAAGAGAGGGAGTTGATGAAGTGAGGGTGGGGGGGGGGGGGGGTGGCGGGGTGATGGAGGGGAGAGAAACTTGGGAAAGTATAACTTGTATATTCTAAATTTAAGGGAAGAAGGGAGAAATTAAAGGGGTTCAAAAGGTAGAAGTTTTTTTTACCTTATTGCATTCTATGCATTAAGATAAAAAAAAAACTTGTGTTTTCAGCAGCTCCCCCCATCTTGATTCACAATGTGCACAACAGCTTCAGTTCTCCAGGGACTCTCCCTCCTCATTAGCTGAGACGACAGCAGAGGACACCATTAGCTCCCACTGCTGTCAAAGTCAGCAAGGCAATGAGGACAGAGGGGACAGGGCTGAGCCACGGCTCTGTTTCTGAATGGACTGACAGAGCAGCAGCTTGGGTGACCCCAGTGCAAGCTGCATGTTCTGCGGGCACTCGGCAGGAGGGAGGGGTCAGGAGAGCAGACGGGGGACCCAAGAAGAGGACAATTTAGGCTGCTCTGTGCAAAACCACTGCACAGAGTATGCAAGTATGACATATTTATTGTTTAAAAAAATAAAAACATGGCCTTTAAAATCACTTCAACCCCTTGGAGCTGGTGCCCGCTGGCCCTTAAGGGGCTGTCACAGCGGTCACATGATTGGAAAGCTCCCGATCGCTAGCTTTCCTTTAGCCACTGTGCACTGTGCCACGAGCTTGCACTCTTGGCACAGCTCTATTTACACTAATGCACGCAAATATGCGGCTGCTCAGCGCCAAGGCCCACCCACTGAGAGGCTGCATATTTGCATGCAGCTGGCGCCAAGGAGTTAAGAAAAGAAAAGGGGTTATATCTAACTAAGTAACTCTAAATCTTCTGGTCCATGGTTTTGCTCAGGGTCCACTTCACCTTACTTTATTGACTATGTTGAATCCAGAGTTAAGACAGGGATACTGCCCTATGGGGTAGGGGGTTGAGGAAAGTAGAGAATGGCAGAGGGTTGGGTACAAAAGAAAAGAAATGAAGGATGTAAAATCGCTAGGTTTTTGCGTGGGTAAATGTTGGTCTTGAAAACAGTATACATGAGACAAGAAAAAAATTTTCCTCTTTGTTTTTGATTGACTTGTATGATGCTGATCTACATCCCATGCATTCAGTGTGTGGATAAAATACTGCAATCGGCCATGATTTCATTTAAAACAATTAATTCACCTAATCTATACAGTATCAAATGTATGGTAGATGTCTGCCATAATCCAGAGATCAAACTGTGTGCTGCATTAAGGTTCCTATGCAAGTGTTTGGTCAGTAAAAGACATCCCTCTTTATCAGTGTGCAGCATGAACAGTTCAGGGGAAAGATTACATTTTTTTTAGAA
This sequence comes from Lithobates pipiens, assembly GCF_037356315.1. NCBI lineage: Eukaryota > Metazoa > Chordata > Amphibia > Anura > Ranidae > Lithobates > Lithobates pipiens. The sequence continues at coordinate 279,934,220 of NW_027507758.1, forward strand.
TGCTAATTAGCCACCAATAAAGACTCCTGAAAGTTGCAGAAGTAGAAATTCTGACAGAAACCAACAGAAATACTCAATTACATATATTAATATTTATAGCTGCAAAGGTAGCTACATAGGTGCTTGGCTAGAGACAGAATGTGATTCGGGACTCTGTGTTGCAGTGCTTTCTGTGTTTCATAAAGAACTTCAGCTGAATGGGTTAACACTACCTTGTTCAAGGTTGGCAGTATTGAATCATGGTAGATGAAGTTTGGGAAAGAATCTTTACTATGGCAGTCTATGAACCATTGGACTACAATTCTCAATGTGAGCTGGGATAATGGGAAGAGACAGTTGTATTTTCTCAGGATGAATACAGAGGAACTTTATTTTTTCTGCAAGGAGGCTGAGGTGTGCACATTGCTGCTTCTGTTTGCACATCAACCTGCCACAAACCTGCAGCTGTGTGCTGAGGACTGGAGTTGCTCTATGTAGGTCCAGAAGTGAACTGACATCTGAACAGTGAGATTCCTGTTGCTATATTGCTCGAACTGGTGAGAGGACACTGATGCCACTAACCTGTTGCTGATAGCAGAGACTGAGCACATAGGAACTGCCCATCTAAACAGCAGCAATACTTACTGTATACAGACTTTACTGGGAATGTACTCATGTGCACCACTGCAAAGACTGGGCCCCAATGTATATACCAGCTGAAGAATTGGAGCTAAAATGCTCACTTAGAACAAGAACTTTGCCGATTGTCCATAGTAAGATGTATCTCCTTAGGAAGTTGTACATTTCACTGCTGCTTTAGAGTGTACTCCAAAGTGGATATAGCCTATTGTTTGCAGAGGAGTTATCACAGTATTGATTATCTTTGCTGTTACTGTTATCTAATGCCATAATTGTTAATGCCATTACATGTTGCTGATTTTGTGGATTACCAGAATTACTGCATTTTAGCTGCATAGCACACAATTCTATACTTTTATAGCTGAACATATTGTTTTGTTAACTGTGATTGACCTAATCCTTTAGTTACTCATGTATGCGCATACTCCTATTTACCCATGCCAATATATTGGGTTTATTTACCACTAACCAGTCTGATATTTGCTTTTTGATATCAAACATTAGTTGTATGCAGGATATCTATATTTGTGCTACAAGTAGCAGTGCAGTTTCCATTTGCTTAACCTGATGTTTCAGTGGGGCTGAGGTTATTCCCAGAGTCGAGGCAGAAGAACCCAATCTACCAAGTGGCTTCTGTGGGGATAGTTTACACAAAAAATTATTTAAATGATAGACATAGCAGTCAAACAGCAAATTAAATGCTATTTAAGCACATAAACCGTTTTGGCGAAAATTAATTTGCATGAATGTAAAGTGAATGTGTGTTTACAAAGCTCATCTACGCAAGCCCTAAAGCTGACCATACACTAGTAGATTTCTTTAAAAAACTTTTGTATAAATATTTGTATGAACATTTGTATAATAACCTTTGCTGTGGCCACTCGCAGCATCTAAAATTCAGATGCCATATATTTTAATTGTTTCATGTGTTCTTGAGTTGTATCCAATTTACTTCCAAGTGAGTATACTTAGTCATTCCTTTTTTTTTTGACTCTATCCATTGAAACTGAGGTACCTCCTAATTTATTTTGTTTTTATGTTCTCCATTAACTGTTCAACACAATTTCAATTTATTTACAGACTGGCATGGTTTTTCCATTGGTATACATACAAACCTGCAGGTGTCTCCTGATGTCCACATTGTCCCACGAAATGCATAGAGATTACAGTGTCTGCAAATTAATTATGATTCATGAATTGTATTGACATCTCGAATGTACATTGATAAAACAGTGACCTTAGCTTTACACAATGAATAAGAACCTGTTGTTTTTTATGTACATTTAAATACATTTTTTATTTTTATACATTTGCTGTACTATTTTACTGAGCACCACTCTTAAAAGTCTCTTGGGCAGATTGTCTTTTTTGTTAGTACATTTGGTTTTGACAAGTGTCGATTGAAAAAAGGGAACAGAGTCTTTACCAAGTAACTATAGACCTGTTAGTTTAACTTCTATAGTTGGGAAGATACTGGAATGATTAATAAAAGACCACATAGACGAGTTCTTAAATAGTTTAACCACTTGACCACTGGGCCCTTAAACACCCTTAATAACCAGACCAATTTTTTGCTTTCGGTGCTCTCACATTTTGAATGACAATTACTCAGTCATGCAACACTGGACCTATATGAAATTTTTGTCCTTTTTTCACACAAATGGAGCTTTCTTTTGGTGGTATTTAATCACCGCTCGTTTTTTTATTTTTTGTGCTATAAAAGAAAAAATACAGAAAATTCTGTAAAAAAATTAATTTTTCTTTGTTTATGTTATAAAATTTAGCCAAAATTTATACTACTACATATCTTTGGTAAACATAAGTACAAATTGGTGGATATTATTTGGTCTTTGTGAAAGTTATAGAGTCCACAAGCTATGGTGCCAATATCTGAAAATTGATCACACCTGAAGTACTGACGGCCTATTTCAATTTCAATTTCAATTCTTGAGACCCTAACATGCCAGAAAAGTACAAATACCCCCCAAATGACCCCTTTTTGGAAAGAAGACATTCCAAGGTATTTAGTAAGAGGCATGATGAGTTTTTTGAAGTTGTAATTTTTTCCCACAATTCTTTGCAAAATCAAGATTTTTTTTACTTTTTTTTTTTTTCACAAAATTGTCATATTATCAGTGTATTTCTCACACAGCATATGCATACCACAAATTACACCCCAAAACACATTTTGCTATTACTCCCACGTACGGCGATACCACATGTGTGAGACTTTTACACAGTGTGGCCACATACAGAGGCCCAACATGCAGGGAGCGCCATCAGGCGTTCTGGAGCACCCAGGACAATTCTGACATTTCTCTCCTACATGTAAAAATCATCATTTATTTGCTAGAAAATTACATAGAATCCCAAAACATTATATATGTTTTTTAGCAAAGACCCTGGAGAATACAATGGTGGTCGTTGCAACTTTTTATCTCGCACGGTATTTGCGCAGCAATTTTTCGAATGCTTTTTTTGGAAAAAAAACAGTTTTGTGCTTAAAAAAAAAAAAACACAGTAAAGTTAGCCCAATAATGTGAAAGATGAAGTTACACCGAGTAAATAGATACCTAACATGTCACTCTTCAAAATTGCACAGGCTCGTGGAATGGTGCCAAACGTCGCTACTTAAAAATCCCCATAGGCGACAATTTTTTTTTTACTGGTTATATGTTTTGAGTTACAGAGGAGGTCTAGGGCTAGAATTATTGCTCTCGCTCTAACGTTCGCAGCGATACCTCACATGTGTGGTTTGAACACCGTTTTCATATGTGGGTGGGACTTACGTATGCGTTCGCTTCTGCATGCGAGCACATGGGGACAGGGGTGCTTTAAAAAAAAATAAAAAAATGTATTGTTCATTTTACTTTATTTATTTTAGTTTGACATTTTTTTCCCCAAAAATATTTTTTTTGATCACTTTTATTCCTATTACAAGGAATGTAAACATCCCTTGTAATAGGAATATGGCATGACAGGTCCTCTTTACAGTGAGATATGGGGTCAATAAGACCCCGCATCTCACCTCTAAGCTGGGAAGCCTGAGAAAAAAAAAAAGATTCTGGATTTGATCGTATTGGCGAGTCGGTAGAAGCACCGGAGGGCAGCGGGGGGGGGGGGGGGTGTCTATGGCTGGGTATTGCAGGGTATCACCGACTATGGCTGGGTATCTCAGAGTATGGCTGGGTATCTCAGAGTATGGCGTTGCAGAGTATTGCATTGCAGAGCATTGCAGGATATTGGCGGGTGTTGCAGAGCATTGCAGAGTGTTGCAGGATATTGGCGGGTGTTGCAGAGCATTGCAGAGTGTTGCAGTGTATTGGTGGGTGTTGCAGAGCATTGCAGAGTGTTGCAGGGTATTGGCGGGTGTTGCAGAGCATTGCAGAGTGTTGCAGGGTATTGGCGGGGAATTGAGGGGTTAATTTTCGGTGAGCAGCGATGTGGGCACTGCAGATGCAGCCCACATCGCTGCTGACACCGATCTCTTCCCCCTCCGCTGTTCCGATCGGTACAGAGAGGGGGAGGGAGGAACCGGCATCATAACATGACGCCGGTTTGTTTATAAGTGATCACTCCGTCATTTGACGGAGCGATCACGTGGTAAACGGCCGATATGAGTGGCCGTTTACCGTGATCCGTCACGGATGCTCTCGAGTGCGCGCCCCAGGGGGCGCGCGAGAGCGGAATTCTGGGAGGACGTCATATGACGGCCTCCCAGAGTTAAGAAACTACCCTGTAGCCGTCATTTGGCTATAGGGAGCGGTTGTTAAGTGGTTAAACAATAGACAGCATGGATTCATGAAAGACAGAAGTTGTCAGACAAACCTGATTTCTTTTTATGAGGAGGTAAGTAAAACCTTGGACAGAGGGGTGGCGGTGGATGTGGTATACTTGAATTTTACAAAAGCGTTCGATACAGTTCCGCACACACGGCTCATGTGTAAGGTAAAGTCTACAGGTTTGGAAATATCAGTTTGTAAATGGATAGAAAACTGGATAAAAGACAGAATTCAGAGAGTAGTGGTTAATGATTCTTACTCTGAATGGTCTAAGGCTATCAGTGGTGTACCCCAAGGTTCAGTGCTGGGACCCTTACTTTTTAATACCTTTATAAATGATATTGGGTCTGGGATCAAAAGTAACATTTCCGTCTTTGCTGATGATACCAAGCTATGCAGTAGAATAACGTCCTTACAGGATGTCTCCAATTTACAAGCCGACCTCAATGCTCTGTCTAATTGGGCGACTATGTGGCAGATGAGGTTTAATGTTGAGAAATGTAAAGTTATGCACTTGGGGGCTAAGATTATGCATGCATCATACATTCTAGGGGAGTACAACTGGGGGGATCCATAATGGAGAAGGTCTGAGGGTTTTGGTAGATCAGAAGCTCAATAATAGCATGCAATGCCAAGCTGCAGTTTCCAAAGCGAGCAAAATCCTTTCTTGTATTAAGAGAGGTATGGACTCCAGAGAGAGAGATATAATTTTGCCCCTGTTCAAATCATTAGCAAGACCTCATCTGGAATATACAGTTCAGTTTTGGGCACCAGTTCTCAAAAAGGATATTGAGGAACTGGAGAAAGTGCAGAGAAGGGCAACCAAACTGATAAGAGGCAAGGAGGAGCTCAGCTATGAGGAACTGAATTTATTCACTCTTGATAAGAGGAGATTAAGAGGGGATATGATCAACATGTACAAATATATAAGGGGTTCATATAGTGAACTTGGTGTTGAGTTATTCACTTTACAGTCAACAAAGAGGACAAGGGGGCACACTTTACGTCTAGCAGAAAAGAGATTTCATCTCCAAATACGGAAAGGTTTCTTCGCAGTAAGAGCTTTGAAAATGTGGAATAGACTCCCTGCAGAGGTGGTTCTGGCTAGCTCAGTAGATTGCTTTAAGAAAGGCCTGGATTATTTCTGTTTATAGTGTACATAATATAACTGGGTACTAACATTTATAGTTAAAGTTGATCCGGGGAAAATCCGATTGCCTCTCGGTGGATCAGGAAGGAATTTTTTCCCCTGCTTTAGCAAATTGGATCATGCTCTGCTGGGTGTTTTGCCTTCCTCTGGATCAACTGTTGGTATAGAATTGGGTATATGGGATTGTATGATATTATTTATTTATTTTATTTTTTTGTGGTTGAACTGGATGGACTTTTTTCAACCTGACTAACTATGTAACTATGAAAGTACTTCAAAATTTAGTTTGCTTTTAACATTCAATTTTGGAATGAATGTAATTTCCCAAATGAGAATCATATGCATATTTTCCATCCAGCTCCTTTCTCGTCACTATGGGCCAAAACAAGAATCGATTCGACCTCACTAATGATTGGAAAATAGAAGAACGCTCTTCAAATGCAAACATTTGAACCAAATTCTACTAGTGTATGGTCAACTTAGTACTAGTGAATGGGCTCAGCCAGCCTGTGTGCAAGAGCCCTGAGAAAGTTCCTTCTATTGGTCCTGCAGATCATATAACGGAAAATTGTTATTAATACTCACCATAATTTCTTTCCTGGTCTGTCCTCATGTCAGCACATTATGGGTTAACTGTTCTTCATTAACCCTTAGGACCACCTTCTTCCAGCATAATAAATCCCTGTCACCCCCTCCCCCTCATTTTCTCTTTTGTAGCAGCGCTAGGCCACTTAAATTAGGGATGTAAAGTTGTGCTGACCTGAGGATGGACCAGGAAAGGAAAATTATGGTGAGTATTTATAACAATTTTCTGTTTTCCTTGTCTGGTCATCCTCCCATCGGCACCCTATGGGATATAAATAGTTGATATATTCAAAACTTATGGATAAAAAATGACAATTAATATGAATTCATAATTAAAGAGTTCATGAAAGAGTCCATAGATAATCCACAGTTGCGATCCTATGTAAAAACACCACGGTGGTTACACACACTCGAAATGCGCACAAGTGCCCGTCACCTTATAGTGAGTGCGCTTACCAGATGGAAGCTTAATTAAAGCGTTGTAAATATATCCACAATCTCCTCAGAATACTCCTCCTTTTAATGGATCAGCTCATCGTAATGAAAAGCAGTATTCATATATACACATCTTATTCCACGATCCCAAAAATTACTGTAATGGACGTTTGGTCCGTCCCACATATTGCTCCACCAAGAAATATTGCCCCTGAAAACTATGCCTGCAGAGCTGTTTCCATGTGTTCATCTGGTAAGCGCACTCACTATAAGGTGACGGGCACTTGTGCGCATTTCGAGTGTGTGTAACCACCGTGGTGTTTTTACATAGGATCGCAACTGTGGATTATCTATGGACTCTTTCATGAACTCTTTAATTATGAATTCATATTAATTGTCATTTTTTATCTATAAGTTTTGAATATATCAACTATTTATAAACCTTTATTTTTCAGTTTTTATTTTGGGTAGTTAACGTATAGATTATTTTCTTGTTGGCGCAGCTTTTTGTATTTCCTTATTGCTGTTTGGTGTGTGTATCTCACTTATTGCTTCTGCCGTCTTTATAGATTATTATTAATTTTTGTTTGTTTTGTTTCACTCAAGCGCAGTTTATTTTTCCTTTATACCCTATGGGATATACCCAAGCCGATATAAGGTGGGAAAGAAACAACAAAGCTCGCCCAATTCCATGCTTCACCACACTTTAATTAATTGGTCAAAGGAGTCAACACTACCACCGCTCCAAACATTGAAGAACTAGTGGCGACTACATCCAGTTTGTAGTGCCGAGCAAAAGTTTCACAGGAACTCCAGCTAGCCATCCTGCATATGTCCTCCACTGGGATCTTTGCCATGGACACCCACAAAGCTGCCATCCCTCTTGTAGAATGAGCTCATATAGTCTGCGGGGGAGCAAGGCTCTGTTGCTTGTATGCCAAGGAGATAGCTCTTGTGATCCAGGTGGGAAAGACCCTTGATGGTCCTGCTTCCTCTTTCTTGGGTCCTGAAGGGAAGATGAACAGATTTTTCGATTTGCGTATCTGTTGATCCCTTTGAAAACATGTTGATATTAAGCTGACCATGTTCAGTGGTCTCAGTTTACATGAAACCTTGAGATCACCTTAGAGGCCAAGGCTGAAGCAAGTCTCAGGATCGCTCTGTCCAGATAAATAATGCAGAATGGTTCTTTACAGGATAAGGCTGCTAACTCAGACACTCTTCTGGCCATCATAATCACTATCAGTAAGACCAGTTTGATTGTTAGAAATCTAATGCCGCGTACACACGATCAAACAATCCGGTGGAAAAGTCTGGCGGACTGGAGTCAGCCGGACAATCCCCCCATGTGTGGGCTCTGGCGGACTTTTTTTACCCAAAAGTCCGGCGGACTTAGAAACTAGTTTTGCATCTAAATTTATGGCCCTGTGCGTGCTAGGCCGCTGTACTTTTGAAATGAACGGCCTTTTCCCGCACAGTGAAAAGTCTGTTCATTTTGAGTGCGGCTCCAGGTAGCCAGGACTAGCGAAGGAAGTCAATCTTCTGGGACTGTGACACCATAAGGGGCAGGAACATCACCCGGCGATGTCCCTATATAAGTCGCCGCACGCCGCGTCCCAGTCATTGCGGCCAGAGACAGCGATGAGTCAACACCTCAAGGAAGAAGAAGAGAAGAACAGAAGGTGGCGGCGATAGAAGACCGGGCCTCTGCTTGTAAAAGAGCTGGAAGAAGGCGAGGAGGCCCGGCAAGAAGAACCGAAGTTGGAAGATGAGGGCGGCGATGAAAAAGAAAGCCGGGCTCCTCCACTAGTAAAAGAGCTAGCAGAAGATAGTGGATGAGTCCGGCGAGAAGACCCCCCCAAGACGGAAGAAGACCCTCATAGCTGTGCAATAAATTATTTTTAACCCTTGTGTGTTGTTTTATTTACATTTTTTTCACAGGTGAATGGGTAGGGGTACATTGTACCATGAAAACCATGTACCATTGTCCCCACCCCCTTTCCTGACCAGTGTGCTCAGATAAGGGTCTGATATGGACCTAGGGGGGACCCCCACGCCATTTTTTCAGCGTAGGGCTTCCCCTTTAACTCCATACCAGGTGACACGACCAGCGACGTGTTAATCTCGCTGCCGAAGGCGGCGACATTGACTTCCTTCGCTAGTCCCGGCTACCTGGAGCCGCGCTCAAAATGAACGGACTTTCCTCCGTGTGTGGGCAAGACCGTTCACTTCAAAAGTACGGCGGATAGTGGGCAGGTCTGCTCGTTCGGACAGTCCGGCGGACTAAGTCTGCCGGATAGTCTGATCGTGTGTACGCGGCATAAGTGTACATGACTTAATGGGGCCTGCAACAGTGCCTTTAGGGCTGTGTCCAAGTCCCAAGTTGGAAAGAGGTTCCTCCTTAGCGGCCACACTCTTATTGTGGCTCTGAGGAATTGCATTATTAAAGGTACATTAGCCCATCTATGTCTGGTGACGCAGGATGGGGCTGACACTGGAACTTTAATTGAGTTTTATGCCAAGCATATAGTTAATCCTGTTTCCAGAAACTCTAAAATAACTTCACAAATTTTCTCCAAATCCTGGAGTATGTGGCATTTGTTGTAGTCTTCCTTTCCCCCAGTAATGTAGCTATTACCTACTCTGAGAGGCCCTGAGCATGCAATCGGGCCAATTCAACAGCCAGGTTGTTAGCTGTAGTCTCCCTGGATTGGGGTGCGTCCACTGTCCTTGCTCGAATAGGTGTAGGTAGGTCTACTGGTGGGGCTGACGCCATCTGTAAGAGCAGAGGAAACCATGGCCTCCTGGGCCAGAAGGGTGCAATTAGGATGCCATGCATATCCTTCTTCGTGATCTTCATCAGGGCCCTCATGATTAATGGGATTGGAGGAAACAGGTACTCTAGGGGAAATTGCCATAGCATCAAGAAGGCATCCTGGGCTATCGCCTCATTGTACCTGCACCTTGCAGAAAACTCTGGCACCTGTGCATTCCCTGTTGTAGCCATCAGGTCTATATTGGATGTCCCCCATCTGGCGAAAATTGGTTGAATATAGTGACTGCTGATTCCCCATTCTCCACTGCTAGGAAACCCCCAGCTCAGTCAGTCTGTTATCTGGTTTTGCCTGCCTGGAATGAGTCTCGGCCCAGTGGAGAATCTTGGTTGCTAATTGAAGTAACGCCAGACTCTTAGTTCCTCCCTGTTTGGTGATATATGATACCGCTGTCTGGTTGTCTAGTCAGTGTTTGACTCAAGCTCCTTGAGTCATCCCCTTGAATGCCATTGGGGACATGTATGCTGCCTGTAGCTCCAGCAGATTGGAGTGTTTGCTCCCCGTCACGCTCCACCTGCCTTGAACCTGCCTGCCAAGGCAGTGAGCCCCCAGCCCTCCGAGGTAATTACAATCCAGTCTCTGAGATGCATGCCCCGTGCCAGGGTCTATGGCAAGGTCCACTCTGTCAGATCCGTCCTGGTATTCAGATCTTCTGGTCCAATGACCGGCCATCCCATTGTCCCAGAAAGGACATCTGAAAGGCTCTCATATGGAACCTTGCCCACGGTACCGCCAGGATAGCTGCGGTGAACATCCCCAACATTGTCATGCAGTCTCTTGCTGACAGCGTTGGAGTCTCCATCACCCTGTAGACACAGGCTTTCAGCTCGGCCACCTTGCGATATGGCAAAAGAATCGGACCTGACTGGGTGTTAAACACTATGCCTAAATACTCCATCTGTGGCAGGAATGATTTTGCTCTTTTGACTGTTTATCAGCCATCCGAAGTTGTACTGCATCGCTATCCCCTTGTTGCGCTGTAGCGCCAGCTACTTGCTTGAATGTGCCATGACAAGAATGTTATCTAGATAATGAAAAACGTTATCCCTTGCAACTGGATAAATGCTATGGTCGCCCACAGAATTTTGGAGAAAACCATGGGAGCTGTGTTGATGCCGAAGGGGAGACATTTTAACTGATAATGTTTTTCTTCTATTGTGAATCTAAGGTACTTTTGATGGTGTTTTTAGATTGAGGCAAGTAAATAGGCATCTGCCAAATCGATTGAGAGTAACTAATCTCCCAATTGAACCACTGATGTTATTGTATACATTTACTCCATCCTGAATCTTTAGGGACCTCAGGTCCAACACTGGTCTGAGCTCTCCAGATGCTTTGGGTACCAGGAATATCAGAGAATATACTCCCTTCCCCTGGCATTCCTGTGGCACTGATGTAATTGCTTGTTTCTGCAATAATTTGGCAATGTAATCCTGCAAGCACTTGTAATGTGTATGTGTTTGGACAAAGATATTCAGGTTTCTTTTGAAATCGTATTTGGTATCCATGCTTTATGGTCTGTCAGAAACCCAGACTTTTAAGGACCTTGAAATTAATGTTAGGGCTGTGGATGGGTGACAGACTGCTCTGGCAACAGTGTAGATCTTTTTAAGATCAGTGTCTGTCTTCCTATCCATCGGATCCCTATATGTGATGGAATCCTCCAGCAGGAGGGAGACGTGCCTTGTAAGGTGCTATAGGGCTGCATCTATCCCTGGCGTCGACTCCCAGAAAGCGGCATTAGAGGGATTGAATGGATAGGGTTTAGTAAAGGGATTTTCTCTCCTTTCTCTCCGGCTTCTCCCATTCATTCTCCATTAATTCCCGGATCCCCTTCATGAATGGAAAAGAGGGCCCTTGCTTCCTTAAATTTGGAAAGATCTCTTAACCTTCTCTGGAGGTTTAGAGTCCTAATTCCATTCTATGGCCTCCTTTATGGCCATAACGTATGGCTCAATCAGATGGGAGTCAAACAAATGCTCGGGCATTTCCTCTACCTCTGACAAAGGGCCTGATAAGATCTCACAGATCCTTGGCGATTTTTGGCCTTGATCTGTGGAGGTGCCTGGTCTAGTTTCCTCTCTAGAACAGGCCACGCTAGAGGCTAGCTGTATGCTTTTGGCTACTCCCTCATGGATATAGTCCTTAACCTTCCGTGCTTCTTGCTTCCTTATGCCACATCCTTCATGCATTCGGCACATAAAAGCTTCCTAACAACAGCAGGTGCAAGCCCAGCATAGGCCATCTGCCGGTCTCCTTAACTGCTTTGGTTCTACTGCTGGAGTTTTACTGCAGCTTGGACCACTGGGTGAGCAGTCCTTCCATTTGGAATGGGACCCTGGTTGCAGGGAATTAGAATGGTGGCGGGACTTTTTGGTCCGGGAATTTTTTTTTTTTTAGGGATTCTGCTCCTAAAAAGATTAAGCAATACGTTACTCATGTGTGCGGCACTCTTTTACACTTCAAATGCCCCGTAGACCCTTCCTATCTTTCCACAAATCTTCATGCCTGCTGTAGCGAGCTCATGGCTAAGGAAAAAAATAGCCTTTTTAGAAACAGATAAATTCCATATAGATTGCACTCTCTCCTTCCCTCCTACCTATTCCCCATTTTTTTATCTATTTTTTTTTTTTTAACACTGCCCCTTTAAAACATCAGCCATCTTACCTGCAGCAAACAAGCTGGAGTCTGCAGGATGGCAGAGAGACTGGTGCAGCAGCTGCTGAGGTTTTCAGTCAAAACCAGGCTGGAAGATAATAGAAGGAGAGAGGGTAAGTTAGACAGGGAAGGGAAGGGGGAGGAGGGCCCCATTCAGTCTTACCAGATCCCCACACAATATCACAGCTTCAGCGTTCGGCACCACTGCCGCTGTGGCTTCAGGTCTAAATAGTGTGCTGGTTACCCCAGCAAGGTGAGGCCATTCCCTCTGAGCCCTGCCCCAGCTAAGCCCCACCCTGTGACATCATCCGATGGTGACCTAAGGCCCAGAGAAGCCCCGGCACGGTCCTAATATCAGGGAGCCCATGCAGGCTGCTAGTAAATGATCCTCTTCTGCTCGCCACAGCCTCCGTGAGTGTCATTTAGACACATAATACCCGCAGCCCCGGCACCCAGGGCGTCCAGTGTATTAAGAGGATTTACCTCTATCCTTTCTGGACTCTCCAACCCCTGGAGAGGCTAACCTGAGGGGGGGGGGAGGTTTGGTAGGGGGGGTGAAGCTGGAATGCTCTCAGTCTGGAGCCTGGCGACCAATGAAAAAAAAAACACGAGGGGGAGGGGAGGACAGGGATTTATTATGCTGGAAGAAGGTCATCCTGAGGGTAAATGAGGAACAGTTAACCCATAGTTTGCTAACAGGAGGATGAACAGGAAACCTCTATATGAGGGGTCTCCAAACTTTTTAAACAAAGGGCCAGATTACTGTCATTCAGACTTCGAGGGGGCCGGACTGTGGCCAGTGTGAGTAGAAAATGCCCTGGGGTCAATGGGAGTAAGGAATGCCCCATTATTGGTATTGGTCAGAGGAATATTGCCCCATTATTGATATAAGGCTACATCTGGCCCCGGGGCCACAGTTTGGAGAGTTTGGAGACCACTGCTCTATATGCATATGCCCATCTAGTGGTGGAGCAGAAGAGAGAATCCCAGAACAATTATGCTAGAGAGGATGCAGTAAAAGATATATTACAGATATTTTTGCCTACTGTGATGTCCATAAAGAGGGAGAAACCACACAGAAATACAGGAATTTTTAATTCTTCTGAATTCTAGGGACTGTAAAAATGGGGAGCTTTCTGCTATTTCTCTGAAATTGCAGAGCTATTTTAATGATAAGATTGTCAAGATAATAAAATAGGTTATTGTAGTTCTTCTTATATTAGTCATTGCTAAAAAGTAATTGTATTTATTGACCCATGACAAGCAATCAAAGTTTTTCTTTCAGCATGGTCAGAGTAATGAAAGGTTGATTAGCTACTAAGAGTAGCTGCATAACCAATGCACATTCAATGTTGTTTTCAGAATTTCAATTTATGACATTGTTTTGTGAAAATTCAAAGTATTACATAACAATAGCTCATTCTTATAAAAAAAAAAGTATAGTGAAAGCCTAGCCTCAGGTTGGATTATGTTACATTCTATTTACCTTGAGTTATTTGTATGCAGAATTAGGAGGGGAAGCTTTAGTTTACTTTCCCTGTCCAAACCTGTACTCTTTATGCCAATTCTAGTGTAGACAAATAGCAACAGCTTTAGAGATCATACAAGTACATGAAGTACTGAAAGTAGAAAAGAGCTGCATGGAATGTCCTACGTCACTTTGTTCTTCAAGTGTCCAACAATGGACAGTGCGCATAATTTTCTTTAAAGGTGTAGTGAAAGATGTAATGATGTTGTGGGTGCTATTATCCCTGGGCTCTTATATTCTTTTATCATCTTACTTAGATGCCAGAAAGAGTCATTTGGTGATAAGTCTGAAATGACCTAATCAGCACAAACACATAGACAGTAGACATGTGCATTCGTTTTCGTCCGAATGCATTTTCGTCCGAATTTCAGCTATTTTCGTTTTCGTTTTGACAAAGGATAACGAAAGCACAAAATCCGAAAAACGAAAGATCCGACATAAATAAATGCTTTATTTTCGTTTTCATTGTTACAACAGTTCAATATAGAATAGGAGATTCGACATGACTCTGACAATAACAATCTGTCTATCGAACCTGTGGTCGAATGTGCCTAACCTTACCTCTATTAGTCCAAGATTATATAGAGAAAATATTCGACAGAGAAAAAAGATTTGACAGAGAGAAAAGATTCTGCAAGTTACTGTCCTAAAAAGTGTTTGGGGACCTGGGTCCTGCCCCAGGGGACATGTATCAATGCAAAAAAAAGTTTTAAAAACGGCCATTTTTTCGGGAGCAGTGATTTTAATAATGATTAAAGTGAAACAATAAAAGTGTAATATTCCTTTAAATTTCGTAGGGGGGGGGGGGGGGGTTGTCTAAAAAAAAAAATAAATAAATAAATAAAAAAGCGTGGGGGTCCCCCAAATTCAATTACCAGGCCCTTCAGGTCTGGTATGGATATTAAGGGGAACCCTGCCTCAAATTTAAGAAAAAATTTGACGTGGGGTTCCCCCTAAATATCCATAACCAGACCCTTCAGGTCTGGTATGGATATTAAGGGGAACCCCGCGTCAAATTTAAAAAAAAATCGACGTGGGGGTCCCCCTAAAAATCCATACCAGACCCTTTATCCGAGCACGCAACCTGGCAGGCTGCAGGAAAAGAGGGGGGGACGAGAGAGCGCCCCCCCTCCCTCCTGAACCGTACCAGGCCACATGCCCTCAACATTGGGAGGATGCTTTGGGGGTCTGTGACCCCTCAAAGCACCTTGTCCCCATGTTGATGAGGACAAGGGCCTCATCCCCACAACCGTGGCCGGTGGTTGTGGAGGTCTGCGGGCGGGGGGCTTATCAGAATCTGGAAGCCCCCTTTAACAAGGGGACCCCCAGATCCCGCCCCCCCCCTGTTTGAAACGCTAAGGGGGTACAAAAGTACGCCTACCATTTCACAAAGAAAGTGTAAAAAATAGTTAAATAAGACAAACACACTTTTGAAAAATTGCTTTATTAAAAATAAAAAAAATAAAAAAAAGATTCCAGTGGTGGTAATCCATTCTTGCTATCCAGCGATGGACGGTCATCTCTCCAGCGATGGCTCATCTCATCCAGCGCAGCGAATACATCCTTCTTCTGTCTCCGCGGAGGAGACACTGCAAGGATTCCGGCGGCCTGACGTTTCTTATATACGGAGGGCGGGGCCACCCGTCACCTGACCCCACCCCCCTCTGACGCAAGGGGAAACCCGGGGTTCCCTGTGACGTATGGGTGACCCCGCACCCCCCTGATGTAACACAGGCAGGTTTCCGTTACATCAGAGGGGCGGGGTCACCCATACATCACAGGGAACCCCGGGTTTCCCCTTGCGTCAGAGGGGGGCGGGGTCAGGTGACGGGTGGCCCCGCCCTCCGTATATAAGAAACGTCAGGCCGCCGGAATCCTTGCAGTGTCTCCTCTGCGGGGACAGAAGAAGGATGTATTCGCTGCGCTGGATGAGATGAGCCATCGCTGGAGAGATGACCGTCCGTCGCTGGATAACAAGAATGGATTACCGCCGCTGGAATCTTTTTTTTGTTTTTTTTATTTTTAATAAAGGAATTTTTCAAAAGTGTGTTTGTCTTATTTAACTATTTTTTACACTTTCTTTGTGAAATGGTAGGGGTACTTTTGTACCCCCTTACCATTTCAAACAGGGGGGGGCCGGGATCTGGGGGTCCCCTTGTTAAAGGGGGCTTCCAGATTCTGATAAGCCCCCGCCCGCAGACCTCCACAACCACCGGCCACGGTTGTGGGGATGAGGCCCTTGTCCTCATCAACATGGGGACAAGGTGCTTTGAGGGGTCACAGAACCCCAAAGCATCCTCCCAATGTTGAGGGCATGTGGCCTGGTACGGTTCAGGAGGGAGGGGGGGCCGCTCTCTCATCCCCCCTCTTTTCCTGCGGTCTGCCAGGTTGCGTGCTCGGATAAAGGGTCTGGTATGGATTTTTAGGGGGACCCCCACGTCTTTTTTTTAAATTTGACGCGGGGTTCCCCTTAATATCCATACCAGACCTGAAGGGCCTGGTAATTGAATTTGGGGGACCCCCACGCTTTTTTTTAAATGTATTTATTTATTTTTTTATCAATGACTTTCAATGAGTGTTCTCTGTATTACGGAGCCGACAATTCATAATAGCTGCGAGTGATTTTAAAGGACTTTTTTTCCTGCATAAATGACACTTTGTGCAGGGACAGTTCTAAGCACCAGAAACATGCGCCCCTTCACAGGCATACTAGAAACAACCCCCCCCCCCCCCTACGAAATTTAAAGGAATATTACACTTTTATTGTTTCACTTTAATCATTATTAAAATCACTGCTCCTGAAAAAACTGCCGTTTTTAAAACTTTTTTTTGCATTGATACATGTCCCCTGGGGCAGGACCCGGGTCCCCAAACACTGTTTAGAACAGTAACTTGCAAATTAGTCTTTAAAATTAGCACTTTAGATTTTGAATGTTGGAGTCCCATAGACTTTAACAGGGGTTCTAAAGTATGCTATATACTAGCTCTGTCGAATCTTCTTTATACATTCGACAGACACCATAAGCCTTCAAAGACAGATTCGACCGTAATTCATGTGGATTTTCGGACGAATGCAATTTTTGAACGAAAAACGAAATAAATAAAAACGAATTTCGGGAGTAACTAAATAAATTAAGTTTTCGGACGAAAACGAAATTCCGAAACGAAATATTTTACTCTGCACATGTCTAATAGACAGCAATAAAAATAGTATTTTTTTTTAGCAAAGAAGAAATCTTTACACCTGTTTCTTTATTGTTTGTGTGTGGAGATTACCTCTTCCGAGCACCAGATGTCATTGACACTGGAAGTGAGAAGAAATCTTCCCAGTGGTGACACCATTAGGAAATAAAACCTGACAGAGGTTTTAACCCCTTCTCACTCTATCTAAAAGCAAACATTTTGCCTGGAGTTCCATTTTAAACCCCTGTTCCCTGCAGTCTGTTACTGCACCCAAGTTAAGCATGATATGACATGATATGTATTATAACTACATATTAATGTGAATAATAAAATCACCATCTGGTTGAAATATTCAATGATGCTATCACCATATGCAAGCGTTACCTCTCTCGGTACATTAAAAGCAGTTGGTGATTCTAATATGATTGATAAATGTACCGTATAATTTAAATCCACAATGTAGATTTAAAGCAGTCTCCTATAGTGTAAAATCCATCACTTACCCTACAGAGATCTTTATGTATATTAGTATTTCAATGTGACATTTAAGTTTCCTATTAACCCTTGTACACACGGTCGGAGATTCCGACAACCAAATCCGTCGGAGTAATTCCGACGGATTAATTCCGGAAGAGGTCCGGGAGTGATGTTGCATACACACGCTCGGACTAAGTTGTCGGAAAATCCGATTGTACATAACGTGATGATGTTATTTTGTTAGGACGGGGCTATGTTCAGGCTAGTAGCCAATAGCTTTGGTCTAGGAATTTGATCTGAGCATGTGTGGCACTTTGTCCGTCGAAGTAGGCTACACATGATCGGAGTATGTCTGATCGGAGCATTTTGTCGGAAAATTTTACCGGCAAGTTGGAAAAGTTGGTCCGTCGGATATTCTGATGGAAACAGTCCGATGCAGACCACACACAGTCGGAATATCCGACAAGACGGTCCGATAGGAAACACTCAGTCGGAATCTCCGACCGTGTGTACAAGGGCTTAGATATTTCAGCCCAAAAGTAGAATAAATGGCTGTTCATACTTAAAATATCAAATAAGCACAGTAGGATATACTTTCTTTATTTTCAATGATTTCTAAATCTAAATCATTTCATTAACTTTCGCAAAATTATGGCCTGGTGTAGGAATGATTTAGGGATGGCTACAGTTAAAAAATATGATGGGGGAAATTCAAAAACAGTTTGGAAACTGGTGGCAGTGTAGTCTCTTTAAAATGGCTTGCTCCTAATTTAGAACAGCTTTCCAACAGTTTCATTTGGAGATTCATCATGTGTGCCAAATATTTTTTGATTCAGGCCACTCTAACAACTTATTGCTATGGCTGTGACAAATTTGAAAATAATTACTGCAAGTTCACAGATAAGCAACCTAGCAGTAATCAACAGCAAACCCTGAGCTTGCGTACAGAGATGCTAGCGTTCAGAGTGGGGTATGAATGCGCTGGGAAGCTGATATGAATATGACAGATTTCCACATAGTGTACCTTGGTTGCTATTAATCCAGCAGCTGCCTGCATTCTAGCAATTGATGACTCATAACAAACAAATTCTTCTGTGCTCGAAAGTGGTGAGACAGTGGAGGATATTACCTAGGATCTCAATCGCTCTGGATAAATGCACAGACCTTGCTGCCCTCCAAGGGTCAGGGGACACCTAATGGGAACACCGGAGAAAAAAAAAGAAAAGAGGGCACACCAACCTTGCACATTACACAAGTGGTGTTTATTGGTATGAAAAGAAAAATATACAAACAAGTAGGTCATAAAACATTTCAAAGTCCACAAGTCACTGGGACAATTTCCAGCACGACGGAGGACCTTCCAGATGGCTGAAACGTTTCGAGGGGAGATCTCCTCTTCCTCAGAGCCACAGACAGAGGTGGCTGTTGATTTTTTCTGACCTACTTGTTTATGAGTATATTTCTTTTCTTTTTATACCAATAAACACCACTTGGGTAATGTGCAAGGTTGGTGTGCCCTCTTTTCGTTTTTTCTACAGTGTTCTAAATTGATGATTCATCCCTGGCCCCATTCAGCTGCTGAGTTTTCTCAGCTGACAGCTAATTGTACACAAAAAGGTGAGAATGCTGGTGATGGCAATGGCGATATTTGGACAATGACAGGAATCTCATGACTGGCAGCTGAATGGGGCCAGGTAAGATCAGGGCTCAAGTCCTGCTGGAACGCATGGGACAGAGTTCCTGTACTTTTTCCACAACAGGAACTCAGTTCCCGTTAGCAGCCGGGTCCTGCAAGACTTTGAAGTCTGCGAGCTGTGTGGCAGGTGCTACACCAGCAGCTACGACACAGCTTTCAATAGTAAGTGCTGCACACCTGACCATTCAGGCATTGCCAGTAGGGGGCCCCATGACAGCTTCCGCTTCGATCTACCTGTCATCACAGCTAGCTGACGGGTAGATCAGGTCCCTGCTGAGATTGTATTTAGTCAGACCTCCCCGCCTGCCCCTCCTGATTTTCTGTCTCCTCACCCCCCCCCCCCCCCCTTAGTCTCCTGCATACTTGCTCTGTGTGCCCCGCTGAATCCCCCCTCCTCTATCTTCAGTGCCATATGATGAGAGAACCCAGAGGAGGAGCACAGCTATTCTGCTCACAGGACATGCAGGGAGAGAGGTAAGCTGAGGGAGGAACATCAGTTTGGGGTGGTAAGCTGAGCACAATACCTGGCAAAGTTTAATGACAGGAGGGAAGTTTATATGGAAATATGTGAAGGGTTGGAATAGCAGCGAGTGTGTGTTGTAGCCCTGCAGAGTTTGCAGCCCCCCAAGCTAACATACATCTCCTAAGCAGGAACACATCACTATCTCCCCAAGCATTCTGTCCAGATAATATGCAGTTCATTTATGACCTTTCCGTTTAACCCTGTGTTATCCAAACTCTGTTCAATGAAAAGTGTAAACCAACCACATAAACACTCTATATACAAAATAAAATTCCCCAATAAAGATCAGAACATGACGTTCACATTTGCATGGAAGCACAATTGAATGAATGCTGATTATTCAGAGAATTACCGTATTTATGTTTATTGAGGAATCTTTTTTCTTTATGTATTAACAGTTAAGCTTTGTACACACAATACGAAAATTGGATGAAAAATACCACTTTTGAAGCATTCGTGCATATGAGCGTATCATTTTTTTTTTTTTTTTGGTGGGGGAGTGGATCTTGGGTGGGAGTTCCCACACTTTTTTCCCCAGGACTTGACCCCTGGGTAAGAGTCATTGGTTGTTTTGATGCTGTAAGCTGCAGTCAACAGCATCTTAGCAACCAATGCTCTTAAGCAGTGTTTTTTGACAAGTACATGAATTTGTTGAAGACACTGAACAACAGTGTCTACAAAAATCTTTATAAATACCAGGGAATATAATTTGCTTCATGACTAAGTGAGCTCACACACAACTGCTCAGACGTGTCAACAAAACAAAAATAAAGCATTGCTATAGGAACTGAGATTTAACATATTCTATCTGTACTGACATCTCCAAAGTAAATAAATATTTGTTAGTGCCTGTGTTAATGGGCTTTTGTTCACATCAGATGGGTTTTGCACTCCCATACAAGTCTATGGGAATGCAAAACCAGCTTGAAGCACATGAAACTCAGGTCAGAAAGATGTAAACTGCAGGTCAAACCAGAACCAGATTTCTAACAAAGCCTGGCTAGGATGCCATGGCATCTAGGGAGGTACCTTGCTTTGTTGTCTCTTGACAGTTTTTACGGCAAGTAGCACATAGGGCCTAAGGTCTTGAAAACTGCCTCCCTCTGCTAACTTTTGCCACTGGTCCAAACATAACCCCTGCCAAAGTCCCGCCCCCACTCTCTTGAATTAAATGATGAGATCACTTTTACTGCATCCTGGGGTGTGGAATGGGTGGCATCCTGTGCTTCCAGCTTTCACTTTCTTTACTAATGGGCCAACGACTATGTTCTGCTCCCTATAAGCTGCCTGGGCAGAGGTGTACTGCCACCTCCATGATCCTGTTCAAGGAAGGTATCATTGGTGCTATGCTCTTTGATACCTATGCTCATGTTTTCTTTTTTAGCTGCTGTTCACATTTGATAGCTGTAATAAATAGTCTGCATTACTGAAACTCTTATTATTTTAAAATGGATATGCATATTTAGTGCATTGGTCAGAATTACTGGACATGGGCAGAGAAATACTCAGTTTTTTCCATGACATCGCTACCTTCCTGAGGGAAATGCTGCAGACTGTTCATCACAAGTAAAGGAAAGACACTGTAAAAACAGAAATTACTCAGCTCTGTGTGATACTGCCATTGGCGAGTTATCGCCAGTGACAGGATTGCAAGTGTGATCTAGGCCTTGGTAGACATGTGCAAAAGGAAAAAATTTGTTTAGTTTCGTTTCGTTTTAATTCGTTAATTCATTAATTTCGTTTAGCTATATTCGTTAACTTCCTTAAATTCGTCTTCGGATTTCGTTTAGTTTTCTACCGAATTCAAAAAATCGGCCACATTCGAAAATATTTCAACGAAATTCGAAAATATTTCTACCGGATTCGAAATGATTTCAACATGATTCGACATTATTTCAACCACATTCGAAAATATTTTGTGACCCAACTTTAGGGCCATGTATCTCGAAGTCACTTGGTGCTAGACACTTCAAATTTGGAAATGTTGTAGTGCTAGTACCATTGTGTTTGCATACCAAATTTGGGGTTTCTAGCTATAAGTGACCCCGAGATATGTGGCCCCAAAATCGGGTCGCAAAATGTCATTCTCTGCTCTAATAACTAATAACATTTTGCGACCCGATTTTGGGGCCACATATCTCGGGGTCACTTATAGCTAGAAACCCCAAATTTGGTATGCAAACACAATTATACTAGCACTACAATATATCCAAATTTGAAGTGTCTAGCACCAAGTTACCCCGAGATACATGGCCCTAAAGTCGGGTCACAAAATATTTTCGAATGCGGTTGAAATAATGTCGAATCATGTTGAAATAATTTCGAATGCGGTTGAAATAATTTCGAATCATGTCGAATGCATTCGAATTCATTCGTTATATTTCTTTCGTATTCGTTGTAATTTGTTATTTTTTTATTCGGACATTCGGATGCATCCGAATGTCCGAAAGATGCAAAATTCGGCCGAATTTCGATTCGTTACGAAACGAATTGCACAAGCCTAGGCCTTGGTGGGACCTGATGTTGCTCCCCAGCAATTCTGATAAGTGCGGTTTCTCCGAGCCTCTTCTCTTTCTCCTGTATATGCACACTGCAGTCTCTGTTGTTTGTGTCATTCCCTCTTTGCGGAGATTCCTGTTCTGACCTCACTATACGTGGCTGAGGTATAATTAGACAGATAGCTAACTCTCCTCCCTTAACAACTCATTGAGGCAGGCGCAAGGTCCTTTTTTTCAACTTTTATTGCAGATAAGTTAGAGTAAATCTAAAATAAAGGAAATAACATACAATCAGTGTATACACAATATACAAAATATACAGTCCTACCACACTAGTCTAACTAGGAAAATGGGTTATAAACATACCGAAAATGTTTCCGTTAGGTTGACAATAGAATTGCAGCTGAATAGGTGTGGAGTCCTCTGGAGAAGATACATAGAATGAAAAAGGAATATGGTGGCTACTGGGGGCTGTCTCTCAGACCTCATGGTATAGACCAGTGGAATTATGGGAAGCTACGGTGGCTTTTAAGCAACAATCTCTATCTACTTTCAGTAAACTATTCACAGATACTAAGTATGTAAAAGAACCACACTGATAAGACATAAATAAGACATCAATTCCTCTCTGTGTGCTCTCTACTCCTATCAGCACATTCCCTCATTCTGCCAGGCAGTGCTGTTGTTCAGGGTGTTACCCATGGCTAATATCAAGACAGGTTTAGGACATTTTATTAGTTGTATATAAAAAATAAATGTAACAACAACAAAGTATACACCTTCATTAAAATGTGTTTTTTTACAACTACCTAAAGGGTTTATTTAGCCTTTGTGTTGCTTGCGGATGGTTTGGTCTGTCTAGGACTTTTATTTTCTTATTTTTTAATGTGGAACCTAATTGTCAGGAACCTTGTACATGCATCGCAAACATGGACATGGACATGCCCACAGATCCTGGCATTCAGCATCCTCTTTAAACCTGAGGTCTGCCTAGCCTTATTGCTGGATTGTCTTCAGCTCTGATCCCTGTGTCCCATGGTCCTGAAAACCTGCTAATCTTGCTACTAAGCCAGCTACATCTGACACTTCTCTTCAGATTTCCCTTGTCTGTTATGACTGCTGCCCATCTGTGTTATCAACTCCAGTATGGATTAACAATGACTCTGTTTCCTGACTTGGTACCACGCTACCAGCACATTGCCAACTCCTGCTTGTCCCCGACCTTAAATCCAATCGTGATCCTGTACCTACCTGCCTGACTGCTGCTGAACACCTCGTGTGATCTGATGTCATATTGCCACTGGCTGGATTCCTGCATTTCCAAGCTCAAGTTCACTGCTCCAGATTCCTGGCCCCTGTGCCCTTCTGCTGCCTGAGCAGTTCCTGCCTTCACTATCAGAGTTGCTTGGGTGGAAATTGTGCAAGCGGCCACCCACATCATCTTATGCCGCATGTACACGATCGGAATTTTCATCGGAAAAGCCTTGGATGGTTTTTCCGATGGCATTCCGCTCAAGCTTGTCTTGCATACACACGGTCACACCAAATTCTGACCATCAAGAACGTGGTGATGTACAACACATACGATGGGACTTTAAAACGGAAGTTCAATACCAAGTGCGCCACCCTTTGGTCTTCCTCTGCTAATCTCATGTTTAAGTTTGGTGAGAGACGATTCACACTTTTCAGCCTCATGCTTTTCCGATCCTTACTGCTCTTCAGTTTGTGGTTATGTGTTTGTATCTGGTTTTCAGTACGTGTAGTCAGTTTGTGTCTGTTTTTCAGTGCGTTCTTGTCCGCTCAGTGCGTGTAGTCAGTTCGTATCTGTTTTTCAGTGCATTCTTGTCTGCCCGTTTCCGATTTTCAGCTCGCTCTTCACAGGCCTTGCTGTTCTTCAGTGCATTCAGTTAGTTCGTTCTGACCAGCCGACCATTTTGAAGCCATTGTACGTCCTCATCATACAGTTCAAGCTGTGCGGGGGCTTGGTGTTGGGGTTCTTACTTTGACCCAAGCCCAGTCCATGAACAGGGTGGGGAGGAGTTCATGGACCAAGAAGTGGTTACTCCAGCATGACTAATTCTCTCATATGACTTTGCTGTGGGAGATCCAGGAGCATAATCCTGATGATTTCAGGAATTTTCTCAGGATGACGGACCCTGTTTCTGTTGGCTTTGCTGTCCCCTTATATTATGAAGCAGGACAACTGCATGTGGCAAGCCATCACTCCCAAGCAGAGGTTAGTCACCACCTTGTGGTACTTGGCGACAGGGCGAAGTCTGCTGGACCTCAAGTTCTCAACAGTCATCTCCCCCCAGGCTTTGGGAATCATTATTCCAGAGACCTGTTCTGCCATCATTCAGGTCCTGCAGAAGGACTATATTAGGGTAAGTTTTCTCCTTTAACATCACATTCTGCGTATGTATTTCATATATGCTAATGTCTTGTATTTCTTTCAGCATTCCCTAATTACCATGATTGGAATGTGCTGTGAATGTCCTCTTTATCCTCATGCATGCTTTAAGCTTTTAATTCTCTTTTTTGGCCTACATGCATATTTTGGACAAAACAGTTGAAATTCAACTGCTCAAATTCCGCGCCATGTGAAAAAAACAAATAAAAATAAACACAAAAAGCAGCTCCCTAGAAAAGTGAAAAAGACACCTATAGAGTGATAACAATAATTAGGGGCGCTCTGCAAAAAATATTTCCTAAACCACTAATATACAATAACTGTAGCAAAAAGGCTTAAGACAATATAATAATCACCAGAGTAAAAATATGCACATATATGATGACAATAATTACACTGAAGAAATATTGAACATTAGTGAACCACCAAAAATAATTATAATAATTAGCAATGTAAAGTCCCAATGACATGTCTCTACAAAAAATGAATTCTGCCGATCCAGAATGTGGAAAACAGATATTAATCGTGATATAACAACAGGTTGGGAAAAAGGCTTGCGACTCCCTCCACCATGCACGCAGCACTACACCAGTTGTGAAGATGCAAGTCCAAACTGCTTACCAGATCCATTTGACCACTTTAATTAAAAAGTAAGTCAAATAACGCTTGTACAGGATAATGCCTGCTCATATGGATACTGATGCAAATGATAGTAGATGGTATGTCTCTCTTCACAGACTCAAGCGGCAAATGTTGAAAAATACAAAAAGATCCATAGCATAATACTGACTTTAATAAAAGATAAGTAAAAAACAGACAGCCAAAAGGCTCCTTACATGGTTATGTGCCTGACCTGGCACTGGGACTGCTCGCTCTGACCGAAAGACTTACTCTCCGACCCAAGGAAAAGGTCCTTCTGCATTCGATATTGGTGTGCGTTCCTGGCCTGCAGACCGACGAACCAGAGGGCCGGAAGTGGCACTGAAGATGTTAATAACAAAACGTACGTCGGAGCGGTACTTGATCACCCCATTTCGATGCCACTTCCGGCCCTCTGGTTCGTCGGTCTGCAGGCCTGGAACGCACGCCAATATCGAATGCGGAAGGACCTTTTCCTTGGGTCAGAGAGTGAGTCTTTCGGTCAGAGCGAGCAGTCCCAATGCCAGGTCAGGCACATAACCATGTAAGGAGCCTTTTGGCTGTCTGTTTTTTACTTATCTTTTATTAAAGTCAGTATGAATGCCTTTGGGATAATGGCCAGCCAGTTCCGCCTATTTCTTACAGCAATAAATATGGCAGAGTACAAAATGGACCACATTGTTCTAGCATGCTGCATACTTCACAATTCTTTAAAGAGAAATGGTCTTAATTATGTTGCCTCAGTTGGGCCTTCCTGAAACTACCCTGATGGCCTTGGAAGCTGCCCGTCCTGGCTTGCCCCCCCCAAAGCACCCGTGAAGTGTGGCAAAAATATGTGGATTATTTTACGGGTGGGGGGGGGGCATTGCTATGCCAGCAAATTTGTAAATAATTTCATTTTTTTTTAATTGTATCTGATAAAATCTTGATTTTGATTTACTGCTTGTGTTTTTTTTAGCTGTCTCCTTGGTTCTCCTAGTGCACTTGTAGTGCCAAGTGGTTTTTACATTATTAACTAACCCCCATTGTCACTGTAAACACCAACGTAATACAAAAACTGGTATTGAGAACTGAAAGAAGTAGTATAAGAGTATACTAGGAGTATAAAACCTTATATCAGACATTATAGTGTCATAAATGTGTTTATTTTGCCTTCATCAGATGGGGGTAATGTCACCTCTGTAAAAGCCAAATTTTGAATGATGCACACAAATTGGGAGTCAAACTGGGGATTTCCCTCCTGATCCCATGCCTATTGTCAACATGTGCTATCTCCAATCATGGAGGATCAATGGACGTGTTTTGGGGGTGCAACCCCTTCACACCTACTAGGTTTGCGAGGAAGGGGTTGCACCCACAAAACGCATACATTGAAATCCCCTGATGGCACATAGCACATGTGGACACACTGTGTGCATCTTAAAAATTTGCCTTTTAAAATGTGAAAAAAATGTTTTAAAAATGTTACAAAAACAAAAAAGGTGGAATTTTGTGGTTATTTAGATTCTCCCTAATACATCAATCATTAATAATTCTTCAGTTTTTGTTCAGCCTCATTTGTTTTTTTCTTTATGATGTCTAAATCCCGACTACACCACATTATGTCCTGGATTAGTCTTTGTGCACTGTCACTGGTGAAATGAGGAGATTGTTCTTCCACAACCTGCACCTCACCTAAAAGAAAAAAATAACACCATGTATTATAAATATGCAGGCATACCTCTACTACCTTACAACAGTAAAGAAAAGCACATGGAGCAGCATACAAGTAATAATAATAATAGGAACACATGACAAATACTTACTTGATCCTTCTCTACTGATCCTGCTCCCTCAATTTCAGGTCTGACCAGCGTTTCCTCAATTGCTCCTTTGATTGTCGTACCCCAAAATTCCGGTGCAGAATCTTTACATCTTAAGTCATGATTTTGGCCTTTCTCACATTTGGGTTTGGGTACGGTCCATGCTTCCCATCATATTTGACACCTTAAATCTCCTCCTGGATCGGGACGTTTCTTGCTCCGGGCTTTCCTCCTCCTCGTTATTATGCATCTGCTGTGTCTCCGCCATGTTTCTCTCCCACTGCTATGAAAGAGACAGGGCAGGGAATAATCTAGAAAGAATGTCAGGGGCGGGTGGCATGGGTGGCGTTTCACGCATGCGCAGTGTATATAGAGTTAATACACGTGTGTCGTACGTACGTTCTGTGTGCGGAGGAAGGAGGATGAACGTTCTAACAAAGGTAACATTTTAACTTGGGACATCAGTGGCCTATACTGATTTGAGATTGAGGCCTATATTGGGATAAAGTTAGGAGAGTTTAGCTTGATATTAGTGTTTTTGTATTGTGTTTTGTCTTGCAGCAAAGATGAAACAATTCAAAGACCCTGAATTCATGGGCCAGTTCTTAGACAGATACAGGGATATGAGAAATTTGTGGGAGGTTAAAAACCCCTTATATCAAAATAAACCAGCTAGGGAGGCATCACATCCCCAACGCAGACATTGTGGATAAGAAAATTGGTAGCTTGAGAAGCACGTATAGGAAGGAGCTTAGTAAGGTCCAGGTTTTCATGAAATCAGGTGCTGCAGCAAAGGATGTGTATGTACCCAGTCTGTGGTACTGCAAGAGAATGCGGTTTCTGGAAGACCAGATTGAAGCCAGGGAATCACTTTCTACACTTCCATCCACCCTTCCCTCAACCCCAGCTGAGGCTTCCGAGGACCAACCTGGGCCTTCCATCCTGTAAGAAGTTGAGGAGCCCAGCTGGAGCCAGGTATAGTATTTTTTTAACATTTATTGTCGAAAATTATTGATGTTAACTAGATGTTATTATTGATAACAAATGAATGATTTAACAAAGTGTTTTACATATCAATAGACAGTAGGGGCCAAAATTGATTGTGACAAGACAAGAAAGAAAAATGCTGGGGTCAGAATGATAGTCCTTTCTATTTATTAACATTCAATTTGCAACAGTCATGAGCTGAGAACTGTGTGTGATTGATGAACCAAAAACTAAAACTATGTCCCTTTTTCATACACAGGAAGACCTCAGCCAGGACGAGGCTCTGGAATGTGGCAGACAGGAGGAGGCAGGGGTAAGTGTCAGCCAGAAGGTGGGGGTAAATGTCAGCCAGGAGGTGGCCAGGCCCAGTAGCCTCACCTAATCCCAGGTGCCTCCCCTCCACCTTACAACAAAAAGTGCCAGGAAGGGGAGTAATGTGTAGGAGGGAGCACTGGCCTCATTAAGGATGCTAGTGTGGCCCTGAAAACACCCCCCGACGCTGAAGAGGTCTATGTCTGCTATGTAGTTGCAAAATTGCAGCAAATGGAGGAGGGCCAATGCCTCATGTGTGAGAATATTATTTTTCAGGCCCTTCAGAAGGGGTTGAGAGGCCAAATGAGTGATAACATGCACTTATTTATGCTCGCCCATCCTCCTCCTGCCACAAGTCCACCTCCAGAGTCACAACCTCCAAGGAAGGCTGCAGGGAAGCGTGGATGGAAGGCTGCAGGGAAGACAAGAAAGTGATGGTCTGGGTTCAGTCTGGTCTGACAGAGGACCCATGCTGGGGACATATATGTAATTTGCTGTTGTTCCTGTTCTCTGGGAGTCCTGGACCAGCTTGTACTCCCTATTCTATGGACTTCTCAGGGTACCAATTTTTAGTTACAAAGTGTTGATGTGTGCCCTGGGGTACAAAGGCTTCGCAAACTCAAGCAGTTTCTCCAGCATTGCCTTCCTTTTTATTTTGTTATGAGCCACAATAAATGGAGATTATTTGATATGAAAATACTTGGCTATGTGTTTTTCTTCAAATAGGATAGTTTGTTTGTGAGTAGGCAGGTACATTTCAAAAATACAATGTCTAATTAACAAGGAAAACCAAACAACCTCTTTGAGGTTAGAAAATACAAGATAATAATGTTGTTGTGGAAACTTCTTGTTCTTGAAAGTTCTCGATTTAAAAAAAGAAAAGATGACAATAAAAAAAATTCTAAAAATTATTATGGAGATCTGGCTTGAAAAACAAAAAAGAATATTCAGGAGATCACGAGAAATAATAAATAAATACATTTGTGAGAACGCTGTGTGAATACTGTTAGAAAAGTTTTAAATGTTTATTGTGTGACTATTAGAAAAACAATATTCCTGAGACTGACTTTTAAAAACTTACTTCTGAGCACATTATTGTACTAACTTTTTGTATTGTTTTGTCTTAACTAACTCCATAGTAAGGTGTAGGATGATTAGGTTTAACTACATATGATAACCTAATATTGTACGAGGAACACGAATATCAAAATAAAGTACCAGTTCATACCATGACAACGTTATTTATGTTTCCTCAGCCAATAGAAGCATAGAGGTGGTATTCTTGTAGGGTATGAGGAGGAGGGAGGCATTATTCTTTTGTGAGACTGTTTTCTGCAGCTTGTCCTGTAAGCATGTCTCCCTTTTGTGGGCCACATCAGAAATAAATTGTCTGCTTAATACATCTGGAGTTTTGACTGATCACAAGAGAAGATTCCTAAAATTTTTGGTTCTTCGAGCCAGAACCAAAATCATTAGTATGTCTTTGTATTAACAACCTAGACATGTATTCTGCTGGTGTGTGCTCAGACTGCTCAGTAGGTGTTTCATTTGATTGTAAGGGTATCTTATATAGCCTTATCATTCCAAATGGGTTTAAAGCTTCTTTTGGGGGTGTGATATACATACTGGTCACAGCTACTAGTAGGCAATACATTCAATTATTTTTACCTATTTCTTCCATAGCTTTTCTCAGTTTGCTTTTTAGAATGCCATTATGTCTTTCTACCAATCCAGCTGATTGGGGATGATAGGCACAATGGTATTTCCCTTTAATTCTCATCACTTCTGTCAAATGTTGTATATTTTTAATTACAAAATGAGGTCCATTATAATTGTCTGTGCATCTGCACTTCCTGTCGGGAATATCTCCACCCATTTGGTCAGGGTGCCTGGTTACCAAACAATATTTCTTCCTTTCACATTTGTCTAATTCAATAAAATCCATGCAAATGTGTTGGAATGGATATTGCTGTATGGGGAACTTCCCTTTCTGTGGTCTTATGCCTCCCTGAGCATTGTGTCTTGCACATATAAGACATTGACAGCAAAAAAGCTTTTTTAGTAGTTAGTGAAGCCATAGACTGTACATACCTTAAATAAACATCTCAGTCATCCCCCTGTTTGACACATGAGTTACTCCATGTGTCAATACTGCTGCATATCAGTAAGGACTGTATGATCTATCTCTATGGATTTCTCGTTCTGTCATTATTTTATGTGTTTCTTGTGCCGCTTTTTTGGCAGCTTCATCTGCCCTTTTATTTCCCTTTGAGATGGGGTCTGTATATATTGTGTGTGCTTGACATTTGCAGATTGCAAGCCTTTTTTTTTTTTGGTAACGGTATTGCATCTAAGAGTTCAAAAATGAAGTCCGTGTGTGAAATTGGTTTACCACTGGAGGTGACCATCCCCCTGTTTTTCCATTGTTGTGCAAAAACATGTACTGTTGAAAAGGCATATTGACTGTCAGTGTATATGGTTACGGATTTTCCTTGACAGTATGCATGCTCTTGTCAGTGCTACAAGTTCTGCAACTTGTGCTGAATAATATTTTGGTAGTGGCCCAGCTTCCAAAATCTCATCCTGTGTCACTACTACATATCCAGCTGCATTTGTGCCATCTGGATTTTTCTTACTAAAATCATCAACAAAAAGTGCCATGTCAGGGTTAGATAACAGTATATCTTTCAGATCACTTTGTGGCAGTACCCTTTCAGTGATGGCAGCAGCGCAGTCATGTTTTATGACCATCAGTAGGAAGTGGTAGTCGTGTGGATGGGTTTAATGTAGTACACCTCTGTATTGTTAAGTGAGGTTGTGGTCAAGAGTATTGTCATACAGGAAAGGGGTCGTGCTGGGCTCAAATGTGATATCTTTTGTTGTAGCAGGATAACAGACACTGCATGTGGTACCTTTCATAGTTAGTAAAGTTGAATATAGACACCAGTCCATCCGGTTCAGCCTGAATGAGTATCTAGCCCCTACCCCTGTACATTGCACACTCACATTGGTCTCTACCCTCAAGGATCCAACGTCCCCATTCATATACCAGGGCCAACCCAGGACAGAAGCCAATCAACCCACCTGCATGTCCCCAGAGTGCGGGAGGAAACCAGAGCACCCAGAGGAAATCCACGCAGGCACAGGGAGTACATGCAAACTCCAGACAGGTAGTGTCATGATTGGGATTCGAACCAGAGACCCTTTTTACTGCTAGGTGAGAGTGCTAACCACTATACCGCTGCTGCTAACAGTGCTTGTACACAGGGTGGAAGTGCTCTAGTTGCACTGTCTAATTTTGTAGAGTAATCCTTCCTCTAAAACCACCTGTGCCTCTTCCTCTATGAGACCCCTCTGGTTCTGGTCTAGAAGGTCCAATTTAAGAAGATGAAAAGGTGCATGTGGGAGATTGGGGTCTCAATAAAAAGTAATAAGAAAAAAGCAGTGGTACTACCCAAGGTGGGATGGTCCTTTCAAAGTCCTCTTAACTACCCCTACTGCGATAAGGCTTGCAGAGAGGTCTACCTGGATTCACCAGTCCCATTACAAAAAGGTTTTACAGGCAGAATAGGGCCAGATGGCTACAAGAGGTTCAGAAAATCCAGCTACAAAGGGAGGTCTCACACAAGGTGGGACTTGTCTCAAACCGGTGAAGTCTCCTTCCCCTTCCAATTCCCCTATCCTATCCGCTGGAACTCTGTAGCTGGTTAGGATGAAAGGGAGAGTAATTATCCTTGGGTTACTGGTGACTCTAGGAGAGGAATCCATAAGAGGGGTTATACGTTATGGAAGAACAGAGGAACCTTTGGATTAGGAAAGAACAGGAAAAGCATTGAATCTAAAACTTTATATAGGGAATAACTAGCACTATACTGGTAGACTTCTGTCAGATTGCAGATTGTGGGGATACTACTGGGGCTAGAGGACTTCTATGGGCAGATAAATATATCTGATGGCTCTGGAATAGAGCAGGATGTCAAGCATGGGATCAGGCCCTGTGGACTACAGCGCATCAAGATTGGGGGTATAATCAACCAGGGGCTAAAAAGAGTGGAATAAAGGAGAGACTCATAATCACAAAAGCGGCCAACTCCCCCTGCACACATAGTAAGAACTGTATAATAATAACATGGTAGTATAGTTCAATAGAATCTGAGTAATTTAATATATACATAATAATGACATATTGCGTAGCAAAAAATATAAATAATAATACAAAATGGTAATTATTGTAATATACAATTCATGGACAACATGATTTAGTTGATGATAGTAAAATATAAAATCAGTCTATAGGTAAAAGAAACGTTGGTACAGGATAATGTAAATATATTAATTCATAAGCAACAATCATGTAAACAATGAAAGAAGTAAATAAAATATAATGATAAATAAAAAATAAATAGTAATAAAAAGTGATAATAAAATTAATATCACTAATTGCAGAGTCTCAAGATCACGTGATGTTGAGACTCTGCAATTAGTGATATTAATTTTATTATCACTTTTTATTACTATTTATTTTTTATTTATTAGTTTTATTTATCATTATATTTTATTTACTTCTTTCATTGTTTACATGATTGTTGCTTATGAATTAATATAATTACATTATCCTGTACCAACGTTTCTATTACCTATAGACTGATTTTATATTTTACTATCATCAACTAAATCATGTTGTCCATGAATTGTATATTACGATAATTACCATTTTGTATTATTATTTATATTTTTTGCTACGCAATATGTCATTATTATGTATATATTAAATTACTCAGATTCTATTGAACTATACTACCATGTTATTATTATACATTTTTTGACGTAATGTTTACATGTTTGGAGCCCATGATCACGTGATTTTAACCTTTATCTTCTTAGCTGCGCTTCATATAAAGTCCCAACATTCCTTTTGCCAATGTTGCAAATTCTTTGCATATAACAGGGATGGAGGTAGATGAAGTTACCCATTCATTACCTCATATAAAGTCCCACTAACCCCGCCCCTTCTTTTTTGCCAAATATAGGGATGGAAGCACAGCATTTAAGATAGCATATGGTGCAATTAATAAATTAATTTTTATTGGTTTATTATAGATTGACTCTTGCTGGACATTTAGGAGTTTTTTTTTTTTTCTATTATTGACACTGTATCGTGGTTGCGGACGTTTGGGACTGCATCCCCGGGATTTGCGATGCGTGCTTTGGCTTCCCCCCCGCCTTCCTTTTATGAGTTTGAGGTGGCGGGTGCCGCCACTCACGCATCGGCACCACATCACATGCACGCCAGGTGTGGCGCCACGTGACGCCGCGCATTTTTGGGCGGCGTTGTTTGGGCGCATGCACATCGGTGTGCTTTGTTTTTTCCACCTGCGTTTGATACGAGGAAGAACATGGAGCGCCAACTGCCTAGTGACGACATACGCCCAGGGGCTGGCCTTGCTCCTCCTCCCTCTGCTTCATAACGCTGCGTGGTGCTGGCGGCACACTATGGCCGTTTCTTGGCTCGGGGACGGTGTGCTGACGGAGCACACACTACACTACCTTTCCCTCTTCACATACACCGGTTCTCACGATGTCCTACTGGGATGTTTAAGGTACAGAACCCATTTTTTTCAGGTCACTGATATTTACATTCTTTGGTTACCAGTTTTTCACAGGGTTTTCTTTAATTATATTTGTTGCATATTTGGGCACATGGATAGGCTGTATACACTAACCATAATCACTCTTTCCACAGAAAATTCACAACTTAATGGTATCCACACACCTCATCATGAAACACTCACTTTTGGTGCTCCTTTTGCTGCTGCCCTGTGCCTCGATGTGGCTCTATCTGTGTAGCCTCAGCTCCGGGGGAGGCTCTGTTACCCCAGTTCGTCCTCCATTTTGAACTATATTATACTTTTACGTAATTATAGGTAAGAATGTTTGAGTACACTCTTGCCTCTCTTTCCTTTTTGTCCAGCAAATGTTCACTTTGTGACCTTCTACTTTCTTATTATAGATCCTTGTACTTGTTTACTGCTCCTGATGAGTGGGAGTCCCGTAGAGCCCTAGCCTTATGCTACAACTTCAACATCACGTGATCTTGAGACTCTGCAATTAGTGATATTAATTTTATTATCACTTTTTACTACTATTTATTTTTTATTTATTAATCTTATTTATCATTACATTTTATTTACTTCTTTCATTGTTTACATGATTGTTGCTTATGAATTAATATAATTACATTATCCTGTACCAACGTTTCTATTACCTATAGACTGATTTTATATTTTACTATCATCAACTAAATCATGTTGTCCATGAATTGTATATTACGATAATTACCATTTTGTATTATTATTTATATTTTTAGCTACGCAATATGTCATTATTATGTATATATTAAATTACTCAGATTCTATTGAACTATACTACCATGTTATTATTATACATTTTTTGACGTAATGTTTACATGTTTGGAGCCCATGATCACGTGATTTTAACCTTTATCTTCTTAGCTGCGCTTCATATAAAGTCCCAACATTCCTTTTGCCAATGTTGCAAATTCTTTGCATATAACAGGGATGGAGGTAGATGAAGTTACCCATTCATTACCTCATATAAAGTCCCACTAACCCCGCCCCTTCTTTTTTGCCATAGTAAGAACTGTAACCAACTATTAATAACATTAAAGGAGCCGAGGAAGAAAGATCAGCGGTTGTATTCCATGGGAGCATGGGTGTCAGGAACTGACCCCTCAGGAACATTTTTCCTTGAGGTATTACCACCTAATAAAACCAGACAACAGGAAAAGGTAGACTCAGAAGGGAAAGAAGAAGGCCATACTAAAATAGAAGTTCTGAGTAAAACTATAAGATTCACTAATGTAACAATAGAAGATGCCATAGCTTTGGAGACGGGCTACCAAGAAAAAAATGAGTGGTTAGAATGGTTGAGGTTAAAACTGTTTAGTTTGTGCAGGAGCCAGACCACATTTAGCAACAGTTCCTTTCCCTCTAGATCACAATACAGATCCAGAAGGTTTAAAATGTATGTTGCGATTGTATAATAAGAGCTATAAACATGAAACAAATTCTACTTCACACATTGAGTTTGTTGTTTCCCCCAGTACAGAGACCTCAGATACCTCCAGCAGTTACAGCTTATCCGGGCAACTTTACTTGTTTTGCACTCCCAGGGAACCATAGCGCGATGGATCCTGGGTCACTACACGATGACTACTGTGTGGAGAGGATTAACACGGAAAATGGTGACTGGGTTGAACATGACATTCAGAGAGCTGATGTCTGGTGGATGTGTGGGGATAAGAAACTGCGAGCTGGACTACCGGCCAATGTCCGAGGGGATTGCGCTATGGTCCAGCTAGCTATGCCCCTAAGAATCCTGTCAGAATACCCGTGGACTAAGAGTCACCGACAGTATCAGAGGGACACCTCTCCCTTGGGGTCATTTCACTCTCAGATCTACATAGATGAGATTGGGGTTCTTCGCGGGGTGCCGGATGAGTTTAAAGCCAGGAATCAGGTGACAGCTGGGTTTGAGTCTCTTCTCTGGTGGGTGACTATAAATAAAAATGTTGACTGGATTAATTATCTATATTATAACCAACAACGATTTGTAAACTATACTAGGGATGCTGTGAAGGGCCTAGCAGAATAGTTGGCCCCCACATCTCTAATGGCCTGGCAGAACCGAATGGCTTTAGATATGGTCCTAGCTGAAAGAGGAGGGTATGCAAAATGTTTGGTAGCATGTGTTGTACCTTTATCCCTAACAATACAGCTCCTGGAGGGACAGTGACCAGAGCCTTGGAAGGACTGACTGCGCTATCGAATGAATTGGCGGAAAACTCAGGTATTAATGATCCATTCACAACCTGGCTTGAAGGATGGTTCGGTAAATGGACTGGATTTATCACATCATGTTTGATCTCAATCGCTGTGGCTTTGGCTGTTTTGGTCACTTGTGGATGCTGCTGCATTCCCTGTATTCGAGGACTTTCATAAAAAACTAATTGACACTACAGTCTCAAGAACAATGTATCAAACCCTCTCTACCTCTGAGGAGACCTATGTGGACATTGAAGCTCAACTTAATGACATACAGTCCGAAAGTGTATAACACAGGGACTATCATCGAAATGTGTTGAGAAAATATTTGGACACAAATATGAGGGAATGTTAGAAAAGTTTTAAATGTTTATTGTGTGACTATTAGAAAAACAATATTCCTGAGACTGACTTTTAAAAACTTACTTCTGAGCACATTATTGTATTAACTTTTTGTATTGTTTTGTCTTAACTAACTCTATCTGCTTCTCAATACATCTGGAGTTTTGACTGATCACAAGAGAAGATTCCTAACAAATACGAGCAGCAAAACAACTTCAATCTTCTAGCAATATAAAGAAGAACTGAATGCGCTGCATTAAGCTATTTAAAAAGTTGCAGTGTGACGAATGTGCTCCATTACGAACGGTAGTTTTACCAGACCGAGCGCTTCCGTCTCGTACTTGATTCTGAGCATGTGTGAGTTTTTGCGCGTCTGAATTGCATGCAGACTAATGCATTTTCGGATAGGAACTTTTTCCGACCAAAAAATAAAGTCTCTCTCAGTCTTTTGCTGGTTGGAATTCTGCCAGCAAAAGTCCAATGGAGCATACACACGGTCGCATTTTCTGACCAAAAGCTCTCATCGGACTTTTGCTGGCGGAACTTCCGATCGTGTGTACGGGGCATTAGACTCTACTGTCAGGTATGTGACAAAAATACAACTAAGAATGATGGTAACACTACACTGTAACTGGCAGTGAGCTGTGTGGGCCCTTTACTTCCAGACAGTACAATCAGGTTGGCTGCTTTATACATATCTTCTTTTGCTGCACTATTTAGTGTTACAAAACTTCTTATCTAAGAATTATTTAAAAAATGAACATTTTCAAAGTTGAGAATATAGTTACACTTTTATTATAGCACTACAGAACAGTACATTTTAAATATGGTTTATTTCTGAAAACTATTGAAAAAGGATTGGGTTGAATTTCATGCAGCTTCTGTCCAACACTGAAATATTATGGTTTAATCAATAAAAAAATCCAGAAGCATGAGACAAAACACTTTAATTTAGCATGCTTATTCACATTACTGCACAGAATGTCAAAAGTGGGTAGCAAAAATGAGACAGGCTTGAATTGTACAGTAAAAAAATGTTTTGCCCAACAGAAAAACCCCCCCCACAAAATCCCATTTAACCTAACTCTCAGCAGTGCTAATGTGCAGTTTGCTCCTGCTGGGCCCTTGTCATAGCGGATCAAATTAAATAAACCATGTCTTATTGCTCGTTACATACTGTACATACAATGCTGCACACATTAATTAGTGAAATTTGTGTAACCATCCTTTTGTGAGTTGAAAGACAATGAAAATTGATGGACTGTTTGTGGCCTTCCTCATCTAGAATTTTCTATTTATTATATATTTACATGGGCTGACATATGAGTCTATTTATGCAAGTTTTATGGTAAAACATTTAAAAAAGGACAGACTAAGACATGCATGCTTTTGTTGTTATATACAGTTGTTTTATTTCATTTGTATGTATGTAAAAATGTATTAAGTATGTATTAAAGGATACGCTCCTCTTTTAAAAAAAAAAAAATACATTTATGCACATCATTTTGCAGGAAAAAAAATGTGCATTTTATTTAATTTTTTTAATTGAAGCCTATAAAGCCATGATAGGTAATGGAGAATTACAAGCCAACAGCCACAAACAAAGTTGGTACTTGTAGTTTCCCATTCAGAGAACTCTGTGAATGAACAATGTATTTGGGCAGGTGCAGCCCTGCACAGACACATTTCTTTTTAAAGAGTGACAGCAACCCAGAAAGAGACACTAGAAGAGGCAGAGGACTGGGGAGGGGGAGGTCTGGCGGTTGCAGGAATGAGAACAGGTTACATCAGCCTTTCTTAACCTTTTCAACACAGAGGAACCCTTGAAATAGTTCTCCAGTTTTGAGGAACCCCTACTAAAAATTAGAAATCTAGAACCCGTGATACATTAGTGTGATGGTCAGTGAGAGGAATGGTCCTCTCACTGGGAAGAATTAGCTCCTTACAGATACTGTAGCTAAAAATATCAATGGTGTCAGTGGGAACTTATCTGAGAGGCAGAAATTGCCCAATGCTGAAGGAACCCCTAGCAACCTCTGGAGGAACCCTAGGGTTCAACAGAACCCTGGTTGAGAATCACTGGGTTACATGTTCCGCCCTAAAAATGGGTATAACATGTGTAACATGTTCCTAAAGGTGTACTTATTCTTTAACCACTTGAGATCCGCGCTATAGTAAAATGACGTGTATAGCGCGGATCTCAATTTTCGGGACTACGTCTATTGACGTCGTCCCCTTTAAGAGTTCCCCGCGCGCTCCCGGGAGCGCGCATCGGGGAAAATCTGTGTTGGCCGTGTCCGCTGGACACAGCCAATCACAGATCGCTGTAAACGGCCAATCACAGCGGCCGTTTACAGCGCGATCGCCTCCTCCAATGGGTGATGATCTCAAATGTAAACAAATGAGATCATCACCCATTGCCGAACGTGTCTCCTCACACAGCGATAGCGTGTGAGGAGACCGAATGTGTTTTGTGAGTGTAAAAGTGTCAGTAAACGGATAAAAACCCCACCTGTGCCCAGATCTACCCTGCCAGTGCCCTGCCAGTGCCCAGATCTACCCTGCCAGTGCCCTGCCAGTGCCCAGATCTACCCTGCCAGTGCCCACCTGTGCCCACCTGTGCCCACCTGTGCCCACCTGTGCCCACCTGTGCACCGCCTGTGCCCACCTGTGCCCACCTATGCCCACCTGTGCACCGCCAGTGCTCCATCTGTGCACCGCCAGTGCCCACCAGTGCCCCGCCAGTGCCCGCCAGTGCCCGCCAGTGCCAGCCAGTGCCAGCCAGTGCCAATCGGTGCCCATCTGTACCAATCGGTGCCCATCTGTGCCTCAGCAGTGCCCATCTGTGCCGCCTAAGCAGTGCCCATCTGTGCCGCCTCAGCAGTGCCCATCTGTGCCGCCTAAGCAGTGCCCATCTGTGCCGCCTAAGCAGTGCCCATCTGTGCCCATCTGCTGCCTTATCAGTGCACATCCGTGCAATAAATCAGTGCACATCTGTGCCGACCTATCAGTGCCCATCTGCCGACTCAGCAGTGCCCATCTGTGCCGACTCAGCAGTGCCCATCTCTGCCGCCTCAGCAGTGCCCATCTGCCGCCTCAGCAGTGCCCATCTGCCGCCTCAGCAGTGCCCATCTGCCACCTCAGCAGTGCACATCCGTGCAATAAATCAGTGCACATCCGTGCAATAAATCAGTGCACATCTGTGCCGACCCATCAGTGCCCATCTGCCGCCTCAGCAGTGCCCATCTGTGCCGCCTCAGCAGTGCCCATCTGTGCCGCCTCAGCAGTGCCCATCTGCCGCCTCAGCAGTGCCCATCTGCCGCCTCATCAGTGCACATCCGTGCAACAAATCTGCACATCTGTGCAATAAATCAGTGCACATCTGTGCCGACCCATCAGTGTCCATTTGTGCCACCTCAAAAGCGCCCATCTGTGCCACCTCAAAAACGCCCATCTGTGCCACCTCATCAGTGCCCATCAGTGCTACAATGGCTAAACGCGTCTTTTCCGCTGAGGAGGCGTACCAAATTATTTCCGCGGCCGACGAGAGCAACGGGGAGCTCTCCTCTTCCGATTCCTTTTCGGATTCGGATTCTGAAGCCGACGTAACTTATGAGCCAGTCCTCAGCAGTGAAACACTGACTGATGAATCCGAGGAGGAAGTTATCCGGCCCATCAAGCGAAGGCGTTCTAGTGAGGCAGTGCCGTCCACCAGCACCGCAGTGCCGTCCACCAGCACCGCAGTGCCGTCCACCAGCACCACAATGCCGTCCACCAGCACCGCAGTGCCCCAGCAAGAAAGGCCAAGTACCAGTGGGGTGTCATCTCAGCCCCAAAGGGTTAGGAGCCATGCTGGCCTTCCCTATGCCCTTCAGAACCCCTTGTGGCTTCCTCCTAATTCAGGAGAGGCCAATGTTCCCCCTTTCACCACCCAGCCAGGAGTCCAGGTGGACACGGAGAATTTTAGCCCCATCGATTTTTTTAATTTAATTTTTACGGAGGACATGTTGGCGTCAATTGTGGCCCAGTGCAACCTGTATGCACAACAATGTATTTTTCAAAATCCAACCTCCTATTATGCCCGTCCCTACGAATGGAGAGACCTAACGGTGGAGGAGTTCAAGCTTTTTTTAGGCCTCACATTTAATATGGGACTCAACAAAAAAAACCAATTACGTACCTACTGGTCAACCCACCCCCTCCACCACTCACCGCTCTTCTCCGCGGTAATGCCCAGAAGCAGGTATCAGATGATCCTGAGGTTCTTACATTTCAGTGACAATTCCCAATGCCTTCCACGAAATGATCCAAATTTTGACTGCCTTTACAAAATTCGACCAATACTAAATTATTTTTCTGAAATATTCCCCAAATTGTTTACCCCGGACCAACACATATGTGTGGATGAGTCCCTTATTAAATTTAGTGGCAGGCTTAGGATGAAGCAATTTATGCCCAGCAAAAGGGCCCGCTATGGGGTGAAGGTCTACAAATTATGTGACCGAGCCACAGGGTACACATATTCCTTCAAGGTGTACGAAGGGAAGGACACCCAGCTACAGCCCCCTAATTGTCCGGATTATTTGGGATCCAGCGGAAAAATAGTTTGGGACCTCATATACCCCCTACTGGATAAAGGCTACCACCTCTATGTAGACAACTTCTACACATCTCTGCCCCTGTTCCACAACCTTCACCGGAAGAAGACGCCAGCATGTGGCACTGTAAAAAAGAACCGGAAGGGCTTTCCTCAAAGTCTGGTGAACAAGAAGCTGCGGAAAGGAGAAACCGCAAGTCTAAGAAACAAGGAGGTTCTGGCAGTGAAGTGGAGGGACAGAAGAGATGTGTACATGTTATCTTCTATCCACAACGATACCTTCGTAGAAATCCCCAGAAGGAATGGCCCCGTAAAGAAACCCAAATGTATTTCAGAGTATAATTTGTTCATGGGAGGAGTCGACTTCAACGACCAAATGATGGAACCATATCTGGTCTCAAGACGGACATATCATTGGTACAAAAAAGTAGTAATTTATTTTTTTCAATTGGCCATTTACAATTCATATGTAATTTACAGCAACGCCACCCAAAACCCCAAACGTTTCTTTGGCTACCAGGAGGAAGTTTTCACAGCCCTTATTTTCCCAAACGGCCCACCAGAAAATATCCGATCAGACGTTGTAAGTCGACTCTCCGAGCGCCACTTTCCGGATAAAATTCCCCCCGCACCAGCAGGCAAAAGACGCCAAAAAAGATGTAAGGTGTGTACCAAAGCAGGAGTCAGAAAAGACACATCTTATTATTGTGCACAATGTCCTTCCCAACCAGGCCTCTGTATAGGCGACTGTTTTCGGCGTTACCATACTTCAATAAATTTTTAGTGAAGTATGGTAAACATAATCCTCAGTTCCTGCCTTCATACACCTTCACACCCCTTATGCCACTGCCTGCTCTGTAACGGACCCTGGCTTGTTATTTGACCACTCTTATGCCTGCCGATTCTGTACATACCGCTGCCTGATCTGGAACTGACCCTGGACTGTTATTCGACCACGCTTCTGCCTAACGATTCTGTACATACCTCTGCCTCATCTGGAACTGACCCTGGACTGTTATTCGACCATGCTTCTGTCTAACGATTCTGTATATATCTCTGCCTGATCTGGAACTGACCTTGGACTGTTTGACCACGATATTTGCCTGCCTCTTGGACTGATCTTGTATTCTGCAACTGGACTAGTGGGATTCAACACGGGGTCTCACATATGTGAGGGGCTCCAGTATAGTTTTTCTGGAAGAAGAAAACAATTTTCTTTGTTTTCTTATTCCTAGATTAGGGTCTGGAGACTCGGAGGCTTCAAAGAGATTTGGGAGGGAGAAGCCTCTACCCCTATCCCCATTCTGTCCTGAACGAGGCTCTACTTTTGTCTGCTGCCTGTAGGACTTACTGCCATCATGCCGCACTGACCACACCACAAGGACCTGCCTACTACCAGGACCAATATTTTTGGCACTGCTGACATCTCTGCACTAACCCTGGACTGTAATATGGACAGTATCCCTGCCTGCTGCCTGAAAAACTGTGTTCGCTGTTGCTGACCAAGTCCCTGCCTGCTGCCTGGACCAGTGATATCCTCCTGTGGACAACTGCGCTTCTAAAACCACAGGTAATCTTTTCTTTACCCTTTGCTCAGCATAATGTATTTGGGGGTGTAATTCTTGGTATGTGCAGGCTATGTGTCCCTGGAACGCCGACGGTGTTTCTTGCATGTTGCGCCTCTGTATTTGGTCAGGCTGTGTAAAAGTCTCACACATGTGGTATCGTTATACTCAGAAGGAGTAGTAGAACGTATTTTGGGGTGTTATTTTTGCTATGTAAATGCTATGCGTTGGAAATATCTTATAAACGGACAACTTTGTGTAAAAAAAAATGCGTTTTCATTTTTTTCCACATTTTCCGAAAACTTCTGGAAAAAAATGAACCATTGAAAAGACTCATTATGCCTCATAGATTATACGTTGGGGTGTTAGCTTTCCAAAATGGGGTCATTTTCTGGACGTTTCCATTGCCCTGGTGTTCCAGGGCCTTCAAAACTGTAATAGGTGATTGAGAAATGAAATGTGTAATTTATGCTCCTAGAATGCCTGAAGGTGCTACTTCAAAATTAGGCCTCTGTATGTGGTCAGGCTGTGTAAAAGTCTCACACATTTGGTATCGTTATACTCAGGAGGAGTAGTAGAACGTATTTTGGGGTGTTATTTTTGCTATGTAAATGCTATGCGTTGGAAATATCTTATAAACTGACAACTTTGTGTAAAAAAAAATGCGTTTTCATTTTTTTCCACATTTTCCGAAAACTTCTGGAAAAAAATGAACCATTGAAAAGACTCATTATGCCTCATAGATTATACGTTGGGGTGTTAGCTTTCCAAAATGGGGTCATTTTCTGGACGTTTCCATTGCCCTGGTGTTCCAGGGCCTTCAAAACTGTAATAGGTGATTGAGAAATGAAATGTGTAATTTATGCTCTTAGAATGCCTGAAGGTGCTACTTCAAAATGAGGCCTCTGTATGTGGTCAGGCTGTGTAAAAGTCTCACACATGTGGTATCGTTATACTCAGGAGGAGTAGTAGAACGTATTTTGGGGTGTTATTTTTGCTATGTAAATGCTATGCGTTGGAAATATCTTATAAACGGACAACTTTGTGTAAAAAAAAATGCGTTTTCATTTTTTTCCACATTTTCCGAAAACTTCTGGAAAAAAATGAACCATTGAAAAGACTCATTATGCCTCATAGATTATACGTTGGGGTGTTAGCTTTCCAAAATGGGGTCATTTTCTGGACGTTTCCATTGCCCTGGTGTTCCAGGGCCTTCAAAACTGTAATAGGTGATTGAGAAATTAAATGTGTAATTTATGCTCTTAGAATGCCTGAAGGTGCTACTTCAAAATTAGGCCTCTGTATGTGGTCAGGCTGTGTAAAAGTCTCACACATGTGGTATCGTTATACTCAGGAGGAGTAGTAGAACGTATTTTGGGGTGTTATTTTTGCTATGTAAATGCTATGCGTTGGAAATATCTTATAAACGGACAACTTTGTGTAAAAAAAAATGCGTTTTCATTT
The DNA here is from genome assembly GCF_037356315.1 of Lithobates pipiens. Classification (NCBI taxonomy): domain Eukaryota; kingdom Metazoa; phylum Chordata; class Amphibia; order Anura; family Ranidae; genus Lithobates; species Lithobates pipiens. The sequence goes on from NW_027507758.1 coordinate 279,978,149, forward strand.
TTTTCCACATTTTCCGAAAACTTCTGGAAAAAAATGAACCATTGAAAAGACTCATTATGCCTCATAGATTATACGTTGGGGTGTTAGCTTTCCAAAATGGGGTCATTTTCTGGACGTTTCCATTGCCCTGGTGTTCCAGGGCCTTCAAAACTGTAATAGGTGATTGAGAAATGAAATGTGTAATTTATGCTCTTAGAATGCCTGAAGGTGCTACTTCAAAATGAGGCCTCTGTATGTGGTCAGGCTGTGTAAAAGTCTCACACATGTGGTATCGTTATACTCAGGAGGAGTAGTAGAACGTATTTTGGGGTGTTATTTTTGCTATGTAAATGGTATGCGTTGGAAATATCTTATAAACGGACAACTTTGTGTAAAAAAAAATGCGTTTTCATTTTTTTCCACATTTTCCGAAAACTTCTGGAAAAAAATGAACCATTGAAAAGACTCATTATGCCTCATAGATTATACGTTGGGGTGTTAGCTTTCCAAAATGGGGTCATTTTCTGGACGTTTCCATTGCCCTGGTGTTCCAGGGCCTTCAAAACTGTAATAGGTGATTGAGAAATGAAATGTGTAATTTATGCTCTTAGAATGCCTGAAGGTGCTACTTCAAAATTAGGCCTCTGTATGTGGTCAGGCTGTGTAAAAGTCTCACACATTTGGTATCGTTATACTCAGGAGGAGTAGTAGAACGTATTTTGGGGTGTTATTTTTGCTATGTAAATGCTATGCGTTGGAAATATCTTATAAACGGACAACTTTGTGTAAAAAAAAATGCGTTTTCATTTTTTTCCACATTTTCCGAAAACTTCTGGAAAAAAATGAACCATTGAAAAGACTCATTATGCCTCATAGATTATACGTTGGGGTGTTAGCTTTCCAAAATGGGGTCATTTTCTGGATGTTTCCATTGCCCTGGTGTTCCAGGGCCTTCAAAACTGTAATAGGTGGTTGAGAAATGAAATGTGTAATTTATGCTCCTAGAATGCCTGAAGGTGCTACTTCAAAATTAGGCCTCTGTATGTGGTCAGGCTGTGTAAAAGTCTCACACATGTGGTATCGTTATACTCAGGAGGAGTAGAAGAATGTATTTTGGGGTGTTATTTGTGGTATGCACATTCCGTGTGGGAGAAATAAGCTATTACAATGAAAATTTTGTGAAAAAAAAATAAATAAAAAAAATCGTCATTTTGCAAAGAATTATGGGAAAAAATGACAACTTAAAATAACTAACCATGCCTCTTACTAAATACATTGGAATGTCTACTTTCCAAAAAGGGGTCATTTGTACTTTCCTGGCTTGTTAGGGTCTCAAGAATGGAGATAGGCCTTAGTACATCAGATGTGATCTTTTTTTGCAAATCTTTATGATTTGCACCATAGCTTGTAGACTCTATAAATTTCACACAGATCATATAATATGCAAAAATTTGGGTTATTTTTACCAAAGATGTGTAGTAGTATAAATTGTGGCCAAAATTTATGAAGAAAAATTGCTAATTTGCTAAATTTTGTCACAGAAACGAAGAAAAATTCATTTTTTTTCAAAATTTTCGGTCTTTTTTCATTTATAGCGCAGAAAATAAAAAACCGAGAGGTGATCAAATACCACCAAAAGAAAGCTCTATTGGTATGAAGAAAAGGACAAAAAAATCATTTGGTTACAGTGTTGCATGACTGAGTAATTGTCATTCAAAATGTGAGAGCACTGAAAGCTGAAAATTGGTCTGGGACTGAGGGGGGTTTAAGTGCCCAGTAAGCAAGTGGTTAAGTAAAAATGTACCTCATACCTACAGCAGACCAGATGGGACACAAAAAAAAGGTAACATTTGAAGTTGAACTCCAGGGTGATATAAAAGTTTGAAATTATTGCAGCTCTGTATTCATAATAAAGTATTACTAAACCCACAACAGTAAAATCAGTATGTATTTGCAGTAAGGCATGCTTGTTATACTAAGGCCGCGTACACACGGGCGGATTGTCTGTCCAACTTAGTCCGCTGAACCGTGTTTCAGCGGACAATCCGCTCGTGTGTGGGCTTCAGCGGACTTTTTCAGCGGACTGTCTGACAAACAAAGTCTTACGAAATTTCCGAAATTTTGTCCGTTCAAACTTGGTTTTGTCCGTCCAAACTTGGTTTTGTCCGTCCAAACTTGGTTTCAGCGGACAGTCCGCTCGTGTGTAGGCAAGTTGGACGGACTAAGTATGGCGCATGCTCAGAAAGGATTTACACGGCCGAAGGTTGCATTGCAGTGTATAGGACGTCGTTTTTCTAGTCCCGTCGTACGTGCTGTACACGTCATCGCGCACGCTTTCAGTGGACTGTCTGCTCATCGGGTGTGGTCAAGTCCGTTAATGCAAATTTTGAACGGACTGTCTGTCGGATTGTCTGACGAACTTAGTTGGCCAGACAATCCGCCCGTGTGTACGCGGCCTAAGGGGTTGATCCTCCATATTGTGTAAATATCTTGTCTTCTCTGATCCTCCCCTTCTTTTACTGTCTCTAATCCATCTGCTGATAGAACAGAGCCCTAGGAGGCACTCTGCACATGCTCAGCTTTTTTAAATTTATTTTTTTGGGAGGGTGCATATGATCAGCACGGGCCAATCAGCATTGTCCAGACAGAAAGTCAAGGGGGCATGCAGCCTCATAGGATAGTCAGTAGAGAATGAAAACTCTACTCTTACAAGGTTTAACCAGTGCTTGGCCGGACACTGATATAAGTCACAAGACTGCTGATGAGAAAAGGTATTTAGCGAGTAATATTTGTACACATGGAATATCTGCTGGTTTCTGTTGAACCAGGCCAATACTGGGCAATATTTGGCACATGTGTGCCAGGCTTAACAGAGAGAGGAGCAGTATTCTAGACATGGGCGCCGTCAAAAAATTTGTTTCGTTCTGTTCCGTTTCGATTCGTAATAAAATTAATTCGTAATTCGTATTTCGTGTCCGAAATTCCGTTCTGTTTCGTACGAAATACAAATTTACGTACGAATGTTCTTTACCATGAATTTAAAGGCAAAAACATTGCTCATTATGCTTATTATGACTTGCAGAAGACTTCTGTGATAGAAGTCAATGTAAGTTGCCTGAAGACATGGTGAAGCACTTTCATCCTCTCTGGGCAGTCTGCCAAGAAAAGAACAAAATGATACAATGTTTCTTCTTCAATGGGCTGAACTCCGTGTGTAGAAGTTCTCAGTTTAACCATTTAAAGCGGGAGTCCACCGGGACTCCGTGTTTTTTATTTTTTATTTAAAAGCCAGCAGCTACAAATACTGCAGCTGCTGACTTTTAAAATAGTGACACTTACCTGTCCAGCGCGCCCGCGATGTCGGCACCCGAAACCGATCTCTAGGTCGTCTGTCGGGTCCTGCCGCCGCCATCTTGGGTATGGGAATCAGGAAATGGAGCCTTTCTGCTTAATTTCCCGGTTCCCTACTGCGCATGCGCGAATCGCGCTGCGCAGTAAGGATGCTCCCCGCTGCCTCTGGGATCTGTGTGTTTCCCAGCAGGCAGCGGGGCACTTGCGGGAAAGGGCGGGCACTTGCGGAAAGGGGCGTAAGTTACGCCCCTTTCCGCAGAGAGCTATCCCGGAAGTGGGTGCAGTTACCTGGATTATCCAGGTAACTGCACCCCCTCCCCCCTGAAAGGTGCCGATTGTGGCACCGGAGGGGGGGAGGGTTCCGATGAGCAGAAGGTCCACTTTAGGGTGGACCTCCGCTTTAAAGACGAAATCTTTTTTGACACTTGTTGCTTACAAGTAAAAATCCAGTATTTTCTGCTAGAAAATCACTCAGAAGCCCCAAAAATTATATATATATTTTTTAGCAGAGACCCTAGGGAATAAAATAGCAGTTGTTGCAATATTTTATGTGACGCGATATTTGCGCAGAGGTCTTTCAAACGCAAGTTAGCCCTTTTTTTTCCGGTCGACCTCTAGAAAGCACTGACATTAGCAGCGTGACATACCGCAAAGACACCTGCAACCGCTATTTTATTCCCTAGGGTCTCTGCTAAAAAAATATATATCATTTTTGGGGCTTCTGAGTGATTTTCTAGCAGAAAATACTGGATTTTTACTTGTAAGCAACAAGTGTCAAAAAAGATTTAGTCTTTGGTTAACCACTTTCAGACCGGACCAATTTGCTGGTCAAAGACCAGACCACTTTTTGCGATTCGGCACTGCGTCGCTTTAACTGACAATTGCGCGGTCGTGCAACGTGGCTCCCAAACAAAATTGACGTCCTTTTTTTCCCACAAATAGAGCTTTCTTTTGGTGGTATTTGATCACCCCTGCGGTTTTTATTTTTTGCGCTATAAACAAAAATAGAGCGACAATTTTGAAAAAAACGCATTATTTTTTACTTTTTGTTATAATAAATATCCCCCAAAAATATAAAAAAAAAAAATTTTCCCTCAATTTAGGCCGATACGTATTCTTCTACATATTTTTGGTAAAAAAAATCGCAATAAGCGATTATTGATTGGTTTGCGCAAAAGTTATAGCGTTTACAAAATAGGGATAGTTTTATAGCATTTTTATTAATAATTTTTTGTTATTTTTTTTTTTACTAGTAATGGCGGCGATCTGCGATTTTTATTGTGACTGCGACATTGTCGGGGACCCATCGGACATTTTTGACACATTTTTGGGACCATTGTCATTTATACAGTAATCACTGCTATATAAATGCAGTGATTCCTGTGTAAATGACACTGGCAGTGAAAGGGTTAACCAGTGGGTGGCAGTGTAGGGGTTAAGTGTTCCTAGGGGTGTGTTACTAACTTTGGGGGGTTGGGCTTTCATTTAGTGTACACTGATCTCTGCTCCAATCACATGGAGCAGAGATCAGCGTCACTAGTTGCTAGGCAGAATGGGAAAATGTTGTTTATACAGCATTTCCTCCATTCGGCCGGTCCGTGAGACGATCGCGGGGATGCCCGCGGCGATCGAGTCCGCGGGTCCCGCGACCGGACTCACGGGGGTCCCGACCAGCGCGGGAGCGCGCCGCCGCCGGCGCGCTCCCGATGGCACGGCGGCAACGAATATTGGACGTACATGTACGCCAATATGCCTGCCCGTGCCATTCTGTCGACGTACATCGTCGTGCGCTGGTCGGGAAGTGGTTAAACTGAGAACTTCTACACACGGAGTTTAGCCCATTGAAGAAGAAACATTGTATCATTTTGTTCTTTTCTTGGCAGCCTGCCCATAGAGGATGAAAGTCCTTCACTGGCAACTTACATTGACTTCTATCACAGAAGTCTTCTGCAAGTCATAATAAGCATAATGACTGAAAAACGTGGTAAAAAACGCTGCAAATCGTGGTAAAAAACGCCGCAAAAAAACGCCGCAAAAAAACGCCGCAAAAAACAATGATCCGAAATCCGGAATTCGTAAACAAAAGTTCGTATTCCGTACAGAATTTGGACGCACGGCAATTCGTATTTCGGATCCTCCCGAATGTACGAATTTTGAGAAATTCGTACGAAACGAATCGCACATGTCTACAGTATTCTGCTTTTCCTTTTATTATCCAAACACAGGGAAAAAATAGACCTTCTGCACTGCCAGACAGAGCTGTTTGCTATGGCGAATCTGGGTAAATCTCAGAACTGGGTAGAGAGAAAGAAAAATACTTTGGCAGATAAAATCCTTTCCCTTATGCAGAGGGGTGGATTGAGTAACTATAAAATATAATGCACCTCATTCTGAGTATTGAAAATAAGTAGAAATAAGCAGATGGGATTGTAGTAGTGCTCAAATAATCAAATGTGCATATAGAATAAACATTTTTTATAATTCTTCATTATTATATAAAATAGAAAAGAGGTTCAATAATTGACAGAGCATATGCAATTATCTTCATACTGGTTGCTGGTGTCCCACAAGGGCAAAGATGGTCAAAAATAGGTGTTATATGCCAACAGGTTTCACCAGTATTGGCTTCCTCAAGGGATTATTTAGGACCACCAATATTAACACAGCTCTAGCACTGATGAAATACAAATACAAAGAAATTATCGTCAATTATAGAATATAAAAAGGAAAACAAGTATACATATACCGTATATAAAAGTACAAATATATTTTTAAAAACATCCGTCATAGCTTCAAAGATAAATACCCACCTCCACCAATCCTAGTCAGAGACCACAAGACAGGGGGCCCCGCAAACCCAGCGCACTACATTGTGGCCTCATCATACACACTGGCTTCCTATCTTTTGCTGAGCAAAATAAAGGAAGCTTGCAGGGAAAATTAAATATTTTTGGCTTTATAAATGCAATTATTGCTGAAGCAGATTCTAAACGTGGTACAGATCTGCCACTTTACAGGTAGACTAAGGAGACCCCCCAGGCACTATATTGGAAGGAATTTTTCATTTTTATGCTTTCACTTTTTAAAAAAAATTGCTCATTTAAAAATGATGTTTTCACAAACTTTTTTTTTTATTGATACATGTCCCCCAGGGCAGGACCAGGACCCCTATAACCATTGTATGCCCAATTACTTACATATAAGAATTAAAAATGGGCACTTTTGATTTTATTTTTTTTCCGTAAAATGTTTATTTATTTTCAAAGAAAAAGTATAACAAGCTGGACTTGATGTACTAAATAGACAAAGTACAGATCGGTATCACAGACAGTTACAATGAGAATAATAATACAGGTGAACAGTCAAACAGAACTTAGAGTCAAAGTTAGGACCTGAGGTGAATTTGTCCCAGCATCTCTTGTTCGAACTGAACTCAGTGCTATTCCCCCTACGTCTCTACACCTTTTCGTTTCCTGCCGAGATTGCAATTACAGTAAGTGTTAAGGGGTGTCTTTTCAGGGGTAAGTCTCTTGTCTCGGGGATATTCAGTCGCCTATAGTAATCGGTCTGCTCCCCCGAGATCCATTGGAAGGAAGTGGTGAGTGGGCGGTAATACATCAGCTGGAAGGGAGGCATAGGGGACCAGAGAGGGGTTCACCTAGTCAGTAGGAAGCCGTCAACCGTTCGAGGGGATGGGCATCTGCGTCAAAGGTCGGCCCCCGGCGAGGGGGGATAGTGGGGGTGAGAGAAAGAAAGAAGGGGTGTGAAAGAGAGGATAGTAAAAGAGGGGATGGGGGGTAGGTGGTGGATACATAGGTTCGGAAGGGGATCTTCTCTCCGGACTCCCCCAGTTGTCCATGTGCAGAATGAGGAGAGGGAACGATAAAGCAGCCTGGCCCATATGACCTGGGACCGAGCAAGCGTTGTGAGTTAAGGCGGGGCGATTCCCCAGATCAGACGGGCGATTGCCCAGCAAGTGAAGGGCTAGTCGGATTGATCCCAGAGTTTAAGGAGTTACAGCTTCGAAAACGTGTCCATTTATCCCAGATCTGTGCGAATTTATGCGGGGAGTCTTTAGCAATGTAAATGAGTTCCTCCATCTCTGCTATCCTTGCTACCCTTTTTAACCAGTCATATGTGGAGGGGACAGTGGGAGACCCCCAATAGATTGGGATGCAAAGTTTGGCAGCATTGAGCAGGTGCAAGCCTAGGGAGTTCATATATGTGCGGTTTGGGATTGAAGTGTGATGGAGGAGCATGCGGGCTGCTGTAAAATCAATAGGGCTGTCAGTAATGGAACTGGATATGCTGTTCACCTGGGCCCAGAAGTTCTGGATACTGGGACATGACCACCATATGTGTAGTAGGGATCCATCATTACCTAAGCATCTCCAGCATTTGTTAGGTATCTCTGGGTTAAACTTATTAACTAGATCAGGTGTTCGATACCATCTGGAAATAAGTTTGAAGTTGTTCTCTTGGGTATTCACGTTCAGGGAACCCTTATGCGTGATGAGAAAGATTTTTTCCCACTCTTCTTCCGAGATCTCCATTTGCAGATCCCTTTCCCAAGCTAGGCAAGCTTTCCAGTTTTTTGGTGATTTGGACTGGGAGAAGAGTGAGTGGGCCGTCGAGATTAGATGACGCTGGGGTGAGGCTTGTGAACAGAGAGTCTCAAAAGGTGTCAGCTGCCTAGAGAGTTCAGTTTCTCTATGTACCCGTTTGAGAAAATGGCGTATTTGAAAGTAAGACCATTTGGGCACGGGGGGGGGGGTTGTCTTTATCTGTCGGGAGAGCAGTATAGTCGAGGATTTCCCCATTTTTGTAAAACTGATGTGCAAGCAGTTCCTTATGTGTCCAATTATCTTTAAGAAAGGTTACGGACATGCCAGGGGGAAACGCAGGGTTAAGCCGGATAGGCATGAGGGGCCCCGGGTTGGATGAGATATTGAATTTCTTGCAAGCTTCTTTAAAGTTAGTTAGAGTAGCATGAACAAGGGGATGTTCTTTTAGGGCCTTAGGTACAGAGGAGGTAGGGATCCAGGGCGTGTGCTTGATGGGTAGGTTTGAGAAAGCGTTTTCTATATTGACCCAATCCTTATCCAGCCCATGAGCTGACCAGTCAATGATTCTGACCATTTGGCAGGCTAGAGAATATAATTTGAGATCCGTAAAACCTATACCTCCTACGGTTTTGGGGCTCGTAAGTTGACTATAGCAAATTCTTGGGCGTTTATGTTTCCATAAAAATTGTGTGGACGCACGTTTGAGGTGTGTGAAAAAAGAAGTTTGAGGTGTGTGAAAAAAGAAGCACTTTTGATTTTTGACGTTTGGGTCCCATTGACTTTATTAGGGTTCGCTACTCAGATCCAAATTTTCGCAGTGTTCGAAAGTTTTGGTGCAAACCGAATAGGGGTCCGTTTGGCCCAGTGATAAACTTCAGATGATTAAAGACATACATATTTTTGCGAGAAAACAAATGTTTAAAGTAATCTATGATGATCCCCTGTCAGGTGAGCATACCCCTCCCAATACTTCTGTTGAACAACACAGTTTTGATTCTGATGAACTTCAAGCCATCGATGATCTCATAGATTTGTGGGAGGAGGGCCACACCGAATAAGAGGCACTGCTCATCACCCTTTGGGTGGTGTTTGTGTCCTCAGTGTCGCCTTCCCCCCATCTCCATC